>NC_143397.1:192019046-192319046 GCF_052110815.1 Crocodylus siamensis
TTATGCTGCAAATGATGCAACTCGTTTTGACAGAAAAAAGTAGAATGGATCAGAAGATTTGGTGTAATCACCTCACTCCTTATCCAGACACATCATGAGACATTTTCAGCACTAGCGTCACAACTATAACTCTGTCTCCTAAGAAGAAAAGCTTCAGGGGCAATGGGATTTGAAAGAACAGTATTATCTGGAACACAGTTATTGTGCCAGTTGCCATGTGTGCTTTGTTGTATTACCCTGCGCAAAGATTGAGAGAAACTTTGTAATCTGCTCACATTTAGTAGTGGCTTGACAGTGGTAAGTTGCAGAATTGTTCCCCTGAAAAGGCATTCAAGTCTCTTTGTCTCTTAATAGCTATAGAAAACTCAGTACCTGTGTTATACTTGCATGAATACATATTCTACAGAGCTTGTCTCAAACCTTAAATGAATTTCTCGTAAGAGATTTCAGCAAGGAATAATTTAAAATTATGTTCACGTAACTTCTAAAAAAATCCACATTACAACACGTACTTCTTCTCAATCTGTCTGCCCATACATTTGGTTGAGTCCAGTTTGGTAAGCTATCTATAACAGCACCATCTGATGTCCCATAATAATATTACAGCCCTTGTTTTTTAAGAGTGGATCTATAGTTTATGACCAATGACCAATAACAGTTGATGTGCCTACCTGAAACTTCATTGTTGAAGCCATTTAATTCGGGGTTAAGCCAAAAAAATCCCTCACTCCCACGTGTACTATTGCACCACTGGTTAACGGCATAATTTGCAGGTGTATTTTGTCATTTTCTTCAGCAGTATGAGATGTACTCCATTGCCAAATGCAGTATTCCCAGCATGGAGGGGAAAGCAGTTTGATCCGGCATAGCAAATCCTATGTTTAGATTGGGAATCTTCCAAATTCCCATGCTCTGTCTCTGACTTGTGTTCCCACATATTCTCAGATGAAAAAATACTGCATCTTTTCATGTCTATATGTATAAAATCAGTTTAAATGCCAAAATATGGGGTTGGTAATGCAGAAAGTCACTTGATGCTGCAATTTGTTTTGGTACCAGATTCTTGAAGGGAAGTACAAAAAGCTGCTGTTTTGCATCTTTTATCTTGGGATGTTGTAGAAGAGCTAATATGGAAATCAAACAGCTGGAGTGCTCCCCCCCTACCTTCAGCCCTCTCCCCCGACAACAATAGGTTTATTCAAGGGGGAAAAAGGAACAAAAATCTGTGTATCTGATGAGGGAAAGTATGTGTATATCTAATCTTTAAACACATTAAAAAACAGTACGTCTCTCTGGCAAAGGGTTCCTTCTGTAATGCTGCCAAGGTCACTGAATGCAGAAATCCAATGAGAATACAGTCCTTGAAAGAGAGCTGCACTCTGTTTGCTCGGCACAGCATTCTCGGAGCTTGAATGGCAAGGAGGGTTTCTTGCTTTCTCTAAACTATGAAGTGCTATTGAAAATAAAGCTGGTATTTCAGGGCTTCACTGATAGCATGTAAAACTTCAAAATCGGCCCTGAGGAATCAGCCCACACACTGCTCTTAAGCAAGCCTCGTCTGTCCTTGCTCCCTTGTGCCAAGGTTGCCAGGGACCCCACCTGTGAAGTGTCTTTATACTTGCCAGAGACTCCCTGTGATTGTGTTCAAAGGCTATTGCAAGGCTGTTCTATTCAGTTTGGGCCATTCTCTGTTTTTTCTTAATTTTTCTGTTTAGTGGATAGGGAAGGTGTAATTAGAAACATGTTCTCCCTTTCACTGGATAGGTTGTTCAACAGCTCACTTTGCAGCCTCTCACGTATGAAAGGCAAGATATTCCCATGTTTATAAATACCAGATTAATTGCAAGCCAGTTGACAATTTGCTAGCAAAACGTGTTTTCTTCAGAAACTTAAGAGTCTGAGTGTCCAATGAACTTCTGATGGAATCTGCTTTGTCTGATTTCCTTTCAGTTCACCTGCCACACTGCTAGAAAATCTAGGCTTCTTGGGTTGATAGCTGTCCACCTTTTGGACATCCAAGGCCTGGGCCAGAACATCTAGCAGGGTAGTCTTAGGATCCAGACTATTGAGTCACAGTAAGAATTTTGTGAGCTCTGAGTGCCCCAGGTTGAGACTGAGGTTTCAGGGCTTTTACGCTATGGCAGGAAGTCTAGAAGTTCAAGCTGGGACTTTCAAGGCCTCCAGTTTTCTTGCCATGAGGTAGGGAATGCCTTAAGCTGCCCCATACTCAGGACTCATTCTGATTTGGAATAAAAATTGCTTTGAAAAGTCAGAATTTCCTACAGAAAGGAATATTGTGTTTCAGCCAGCTCTAGTGAATTGCTCTAATGAGCAGGCCAGAAGTAAAACAGAATATGGGCAGATGGCAACAGCTTTGTGATCCCCAGTACAGGAATCCCATGCTGTTTTTAGCTGACAAATGATTCCACTTTTCAACAAGAGGTTCAGAAATTCCAGTCTGCTCTCTCTTTGAACTTTCAGTCTGCTGAATAGGGAGTATTGCTGCTATCCTTAATGTATGGATCTCATGGACTAGAATGGAAACTAACAGATCCAATTCTGATCTCACTTCTGCTGTTGTAAATGGAGAGTAACTGCCATGTCAGAATCAGGCCTGCTATTAGTGGATTTGTGATGAACTTTATACAGTTACCCAAATCCTTGCTGCTGCCTGCACATGAGTTCAGCCAAATTAAGCGGATTGTCTTTGATTTTTTTTAACCACTCAGCAGCAACAGCAGCACATTCTGAGCATGTAAAACAGCTCCATTGAGCACACTAGCTGAGTCGATGTTTTTTTACTAACAGCTCCTCACAGCAGAAACTAGAGAAATCAATAATACTGTGAGGCTTAGCAAAAGTGCTGAAGCTGTTCAGGATTCTTCAGTTGAACCATACCAGTTGCTAAGAGTGAGAAAAGCAACTCTCCTTATTGCTGCTTAAAAAGTGCTTTGGTTAAATGTTGCGAAGATGCTCAGGTGCCACCTCTCCATTGTGGGTTGGTGGCATGAGGAAATAAGGAAGCTACCAGAACCAATGATGCCACAAAGTGGGGTAGGAATCAGATTTCAGCGTGTAATGGGGCTGGGCCCTGTTACTGTGAGAAGGAGCACATCCAAGCCACCTCCAACCTGGGATGGCTCCCCACTCCCAATTCCAAAACACATACAGCTGTACTGCAGCTGCACCAGCTGGCCAGAAATTGGTGCAGCAGGCACAGCTGTGATGAGCTGCCCGGGTTAGCCCGACTACCGGGGTGGGGTGGAAGAGCCTGCCTCCACGAGAGGGGGTTAAGAGCAGCCAGGAGTGCCTGCAAAGCTGTCTCTCTGGAGTGAAGGGCCGGCAGTCAGTACCAGGGATCCATGTGGATGGTGTGGTCCCCGGGCGGGTTTTCCCTCACCTGGCCAACGTTCTACTGCCAGCCTGCGCCTAGGTCAGTGCAACTGGGGCACCAGGACCACAATGTGGAGGATGGACCACAGATGATCAGCACAGGATAAGTGCAACTATTTTTTATTTATTGCTACTGATTTGTGTGTTTAGTTATAGACCCAGGGCAGGGAGCCCAAGGCCTGGGGAGAAGCCCGTATTCTGGTATTCTGGATGCAAGTCTCAGGCCATCTACTCGGGGAGGCCAGGGTCCTAGTCCGTGGCTCCTCAGCCAACCCTCTGCAGCTAGAGTAGGGCATGGCAGCACACCCAATTCAGCATGCCCAGCAGCGCCTGAACTGAGTCACAGTGACCTCTGTGACCCACACAGAGTCACCAAGTAAGCACAGGAAATCTGTTGATTTCCCTTCACAACCTGCCTCAAAGTGCTGAACCTACCCTGCCCAAATCCATTTTATTACGCCCACAGAGTCTGCACAGAGACAAAGCTGTATTGCTTTTTATATTGTAGTGCCTGGTACTCTTAAGGTATTACGTTCTCTAGCAAGTCACCTTGTAAAACTGGCTGTTTCTGGGGCATAAGCATCCCACTTCCAGGGGGATAAAGGGGTTCTGAAATGTTAAGATCCCATGCCACTCAAGGGACATTTGGCATAAGCCCATTACTAGAGGGTCAAGGGTGCTTGGGCTTCACCCCCACTTCCTCCACCATGTTCCCATTCACTTCCCCACCCCACTCCTTTGCCTTTTCTTGGGTCTGCCAGGTCATCCCTTCCCTTTGGGGTGCTCCCTGGCTGCCTTGGGTGTGGTTCACTCCACCTTCCCCGCAACCCTTCCTTGCCCCTATGCTTTCACTCCTTTTCCTTATCCCCCTCCATTAGTTTTGCTCATGTTGTCTGGGTGCTACTGCAGCTTATTAGCAGGCCGAAGATTTGGAAATCAGATGGCCACCAGATCCAGGTGCAGTCAGCCCCATATGACCTCAGGACAGAAGTTGGAGTCAGGTGACCTGCATCACCCTTTATAAACTCAAGCCTCAGGCCAGAGAGGCAGTGTAGATGTGTGCAGTAAGTAGAACATCCCCTGATTTAATTATATGAAGAAAGGTGGAGGTTGAAAAACTGTTATTTCTATAGAGCAGGGCCAAGGTTTTGGAAGATAGATGGAAACTCTGAGTCCTAGTTTAAGAAAATGACTACCTCTGTGATTTCATAACATTTATTTGTGCAGCCAAAATAACAAACATGCAAAGGCATGGCAGTTTCTGATCATGTTCCCTTCATCGTGAATTCTTGATCTAAAGAGAAATTAACAGAACAAGCAAACAGAAGAACCCTTATCCCAAGACCACCCAGGCCAGATGTAAACAGGGGTTTTTTTTATGTTTCCAAATCATCCTGTTCCAACTTCTAGGCATCAAACAAATTTCCTCTCTGAGAAATGCAGCCTGGCATAATCTGAGGTTCTAAGCCAAGCCAGGCATTTGATTTCCTCAGCTAAGGGAGGCACTCTCAGAAAAGACTCTTAAAGCTATAACCGGGATTTCAACTCAAACTCTTGACTTTACTGTCTGCCTTTGAATGGTCTAGTTCTTGACCAGCATAAGGATATGCCATGGCTGTGAGGCCTACCTAATCTAGGACATGTCTCATCAAATATACATTTCTGCAAAAGCAATTACGTTATATACATTATACCGTTCTGATATAGCAATTACATTATATAAAATCTTTTATGTTAAATTGCTTGGAACATTTCACAACTAGACAGGACAAAGCATTAGATTATCAGAAACTAAACCTATTAAAGGCACGGAGATTGGATGATTCCTCCTATGTCTTATGTCCCAATGGTTCTAGGAAATCCTGAAAAACAGAAATGAAAATAACCTGGGTTTGAGCAAATAATGCAATGAATCAGTTATTTAAAATTATAGGTATTCCTAGGTTAAAAGAAGAACATTTGTGTGTATTTGTGGATGACACCAAGTTGAGTGGAGTTGTTGGTTCTCTGGAGGGTAGGGCTAGGGTAGGGGTGGACAAAATATGGGCCGTGGGCTGGATCTGGCCCACCAAAGGATTCTATGGTGGCCCATCCTGTGGCGGGTCCCTAAACCTTGCCCAACCCAGGTCTGGGGGGCACCCTGAGCCATGGCAAGTGCAGCTGCCCATGAGTGTAGAGGTGCCATCTGGTGTGGAACACATCCCGCTCTATACCCATGCACAGTTCTCAGGCATGCCAGGAGCTATCATCCATGGGGCTGAGTGGTGTAGCGGTAGGGAGTGGGTGGGTGCAGCACAATGGTTGGACTCAGCTTCTCAGTAGCCCTTGCAGCAGCGGCTCGCTGCCCTCACACTTACAGCTGCTGCTGCCAGTGTCTCCACTGCCAGACCTGCCTCTGCTCCCTGGGCACCCTGGTCCATCCACCTGCATCCACTACCAGGGGGCTCTGGACAGAGCAGGTCAGCCTATGGGGGGGAGGGTCTCCATGGAGGCTGGGCTGGGACCCCCATGGGCAGGGTGCACTTGGCCAGGTGGATGGGATGGGGCTGCAGATGGGTGTAGAGTGGTCTGGGAGTGGGATGGGCAGCCAGAGCTGGGGTCAGGATCACAGAATGGTGACAGTGCCAAGCCAGGGCCCAGGAGAGAGCAGTGATCTGCTCCCCGCACATCCCTGCAACAGGCGTTAATTCTGGACGGGGGCCCATTGCTGCCAGGGACATGCAGGGAGCAGATCGCAGATCACAGCTCTGCTCCAGGCCCCAGCCCCATGTTGTCACCACCACACAATCCTGGCCCCGGCCCCATGTTGTCACCACCACACAATCCTGGCCCTGGCCCCAGCCCTGCTCACCCATCCTGCTCCTGCACACCACTCCCCACTTACCCATGGTGCCATCCCATCACCTGGCCCAGCACACCCTGCCCACAGATGTCCCAGGCAGTCTACACAAAGACCCCACCTGCCTGCTCCATCCATGGCCTCTAAGCTGCGTGTATGGGGCAGATGGGCCTGGAGCTGAATCAAAAGGCATCTCCCCTCCTCCTTCCCCCCCTCCCCCACTGTGCTAGCTGCTTCAAACAGTCATGAAGGGGGGCCAAGGCCAAGTCCACATCCCCCTCCCCCAAGCCCTTTAACATCTCACCAAAATTCCTTAAGTGGCCCTCCAGCCAAATTATTGCCCACGCATAGGCTAGGGTCTAGGATGTTCTGGATCAACTGGAGAAATGATCTAACATCAATCAGATGAAATTCTACAAGGACAAATGCCAAGTCCTCTACTAGGACAGAATAACTGCATGCATAAATACAGGGGAATGACAGTACTACAGAGAAGGACCTGGGAACTACAGCAGACCAGAAACTGAGTAGGAACCAATCGTGTCCTGCTGCAAAATAAGCCATATACTGGGTTGTATCAACAGGAATGTCACGTGCAGATCAAGTGAAGTAATTCTACCATTCTATTCAGTAGTGGTGAGGCTGAAAAAATGAGAATTATTTAGTCTGGAGAAGACAAGCCTGAGGTGAGGATTTGATAACAGTCTTCAACTACCGGAAGGATGATTACAGAGACGATAGAGATAGACTTTTCTTTGTGGATGTAGGACACTGGACTATGAGCAAAGGCCTCAAACTGCAGCAGAGGAATTTAGATTGCATATAAGAAGGAATTTCCTAACTGACAAGTGTTGGAACAGGCTGCCTAGAGAAGTGGGCAAATCTCCATCCCCTGGAAATTTTCAAGAGCAGGTTAGACAGACACTTGGATGGGATGGTTTAGTCAGGGATGGTCCTGACCTGAGCAGGGGGCTGGATTAAGTAATCTCATGAGCCTCCTTCCAGCCTTACTTTCCCAATGATATTATAGTGCTATAAGGCAAGCAATACCTACAACCCCTAGTACTGACCAACGTACAATGAGTAAGTTCAGCTTATTTATTAAATACTTGGCATTCCCATGGCAAATAGGAAAGTGAGGTCCCTCCATTGTTATGCAAGTCACATTTATTTTATCCACTCATACTTTCCATTTCTCACCTACTAATATAAGGATGCTTTCCAACTATTAAGAATTCTCCTCTTGTTCTTCATGTCCTAGGTGTTTTTTCATTTTTGTTTTTGAAACATTCTCAGTATTATTTTGCAGATGAGCCAGGGAAGTTTTCTCATAGGAATGACAACTATGTTCTTCTGAATATGCAAGCAAAAAGGCTAGATGTTTTTGCAGGCAGTCAAAGCTACATACATGTCTTGGAGGTAAAAACTGTCTTGGTTTCTGAATTTGAATACTCACAAATTTGAAACTGGTGTTCTGGGTGAATTCTATTGCATTAACTTAAAATTAACTCTCTCCATAAAGGTCTTTGTCAATACTATCATTAGTACTTTGCAAAGTACCTGTTCCCGTGTAATTTTATTTAAGAATTGAAATCTGTGTTCATGAAACATTTTGTGCTGCAGTTACCTAATATGGCTATAGCAGAGGTCTTTTATGGTCCCCATTATTTTGGTATGTGAACACTTCATACTTCTATAAATACATTCCAGTAAATTGGGGAGTGACATTATCTCTACTTGTCAGAATGAAAGTGAAACACTGAGTAAATTGAGTGACTTGCCCAGGGTCACACAAGCAATCTGAAATAGGGCACAAAAACAAACTTAGGCTAGCACCATAGCTACTGGACTATTCTTCCTGTCCTGTGTTCTGTTTTTATGTGGGCTAAACTTTCAGCAGGACTGTCCCACCACCCATATGAACATGTACACCAGGGCTATCCAACTTCTGAGTGGCAGGGGACCATATGCTACACGAGTCATGGGCCCCAGGCTGCACACCATGGAGACTGTACCCAGCATGGGCTCCCCAGGACTCCTGCTGCACTGCTAAGCCAGCCACCCTGCTGCACAGGCCACACAAGGCTTCCCTTCATGCCCATTACCTATGTGCAGGCTTGCCCTTTTGCCACCACAAAGCCAGGGCAAGTATCTACTTCCCTTGCTCCTGCTGTGGCCATGGCCCAAAGACCCCAGCTGTCACAGCAGCAAGAGCAATGGGGGAGTGGCAGCTGGGTGGGAATCCATGGCCCTCACATTAGCTCTTTGCAGACAGGATGTGGCCCAAGCTTCCAGTTAGACAGCTCTGAGGTACATCAGGCAATTATAAAAGCACACACATATGTAACTTAAAGCCTTGTCCTCACCGTATTATTGCAATAACACCAAGAGATTGCAATCAGGAATCAAGGTTCCATTGTGCTAAGAACTGTCCACACACAATACAAAGACCGTGCCTGTTGTCTAGCTGAGAAGCGCAACATATAGGCAAGGGGCACAAGGTAACAGTGAGACTATTGTGATCGCTGTGCAGGTGCAGACTCCATCCCCATTAACCCAAATGCACACATTCCTTTAAATGGACACACAAGATTGTTTGATCCTGAAAACTACAGGTGCATGAAGGCACCTGCATACATATACACACTCACGCAACACAGTTATCTGCACATATAGACACACACACCGAGTCCAAGAGCGCCTCAGACTCTTGTAATTGTTTTCCCTTTGTTTGCCCAACAAAGCCCATACCACAGCTGGTTAAAATAGCAGATTGCAATTAATTTCTAAGAGGCATAGATGCCTGACTGACTAGCTTGGCTTTCTCTGAATGGGCAAAGACTCTATTGGGAGGCCTCAAATGTTGTTGCATGTGTTGGTTCTGAGATTTTTATTACTGCTTGTAAAATCAGAGTAAGTCTATTACTCTCCAGAGTTTTTTCTTGCTAGTTATTTTTATGAAATGAGATTTTTTTTCAGCCATTAACCAGTGCATTTTTTAGGATGCATTTACAGAATTCTGGCTTTGATCCTGAAGCAGAGAACTCATTAGTAGTGACTTCACTGGTAGCAGGATCAGGTCTCTTGTCTACTGATCCCCCTCCCCCCGCCCCTCCCCCAGCAGTGAATTGATTAATTTTGAAAAGGGCCAGACTGAAGGCCATGGAAGGCAAAATTCTTTCCTAGCAGAACTTGCACAGGTTGGGAACTGGGAAAACTCTTTTTCTGAAGTTAACATCTATGGAGCATAATAGGGTTTGATCTCTGTATTCATTTAGTCAGTCACTGGTATGCTCAGGCTGCCAAGAGGCTGTCATGTGAAACACCTATGCGTGTCTTTCATCCATTAGTATTTACAACAAAGCAATCAACTCATTTCATATAGAACAATGAATACTCTTAGACAGTAATACAGATTGCCTTAACTACCACACTAGAAGGTACTTTGGGGTGGAACGTTAGCAGTTCCTCCTCTTGAAGCTATTTTACCTTGCAAGAAATATTAGATATTATCTGACCCACAGAGAGAGAATAAGCAAGTTGAGAATTATGCCCCATGGTGCGGGTTCTCACCTATATGTGTTTGCACATCTGCTCCCTGTGTCAGTGAATAATTAAAGATTTCATACAAAGCTGAACACTACAAGCAGGAGAAAATGAAATCTACACACTCCAAAATGCCCTGTAGTAGGGTAGTTAGGGCACTCTTCTGGGAAGTGGCAGCGCATAAAGTGGCAGTGGTATAAATCTCAACTCTGAGTTTGACAGAGAATGGGTTCAAACATGAATTTCCTCCTCCCAAGTGAGTGTCCTGGCTGCAGGATAGTCTGAAAGCACAAATCCTTCAACCTCTCTGTTGATGTTGTTCCACCTTGTGCAAAATATTTAACTATATAGTGAAGCTGCCCAGCCTCTAATGTGCTCTAGTGACTAGGTGACAGAATCATTCTCACTCATACACCCAATGGATATTTAAATATTCCATGCTAAGTGGAACGGCATCAACAGGAGAAACTGAGAAGAACCAAACCTGACATGGCCTCAAGCAGGGTGCTGTGCACTTATGATATGGGAAATATAGGTCCACATCTCTTTTGGTCAAGAAGAGAATTGAACCTACAAACTGGGGATTGCCCTAACTGTTGAGCCTCTGGGTGGAAGAGAAATAGCCACTTCTTTGTTTTTACTAATTTAATCCTAAAAAAGTTGTTTCAACCAACCATGATGACCATTCTGGTGAATTACAGTATTTGTCAAAAGAAAAATCACCCGGTCCTATTTTTGATGACTCAACTGAACTATGAATATGACCTGTAAGTTTGATTTTAAGAGAGCAGCTTTCAAGAAAAAACTATTTTATTACTGCAAAAATAAATATAAATATGCCTGTATCTGCCACTCCAAACAAGGACAACCAGGTTAATTTTTCACTGAGAAATACAAAAACCGGAATAGTTTGGACTACATAAAGAAGCTATATCACAGAAATGTGCCAGCAGTCAACTGAACTTTTCAGCTTTACCATGTTTTGCTTCCCAGAAAAAAAATACCCAATTTGCAATGGCAACATCTGAAACCTGAAAAATGATTTATCCTGAAACAATTCTCATATTAATGTGATAAACAATAAAAACAAAGACATCAAGATGTCTTTTTCCTTCCAGGAACTCAGTCCTTATTGAGTGTAAAATTATGATAAACCATTTTGAAACTACTGAGCTAGGTAATGAGTACAACACAGCAATTTAGTAGTTCATTTCTGAGTCTCTCTAATAGTTTTTTTTATTTTAGTGAGTTTTTATGGTTGTATGATTGTAATTGAAACTAGATTGCAAAAATGATTCTCATCCAGGTCATTTTTGATAGAAAAAATATTGAATATGGTATTTCAAGTAGAAGAAAATTGGAATTATAATTTTCATATGACATAATGCCAATATGCCTATGACTGCTATCTACTGGTAATGATTTCAATTAATATGCTCAAAGTTAGGTTTGATGATACTGAATATAAATACAGATGAAATAAAGATGAGCAAAATCAAAAAGTCTTTGATAACCCCATTGTTCTCAGCCCTGGAAAAATAATTCATAAATATAAAACTCATTTGATTATAGAATTATTTATATAAAAGTATTCAAGTAGAATTTGTACTATATTCTATTCTGGTTCTTATCATCGATGGTCCCTTGAAGTTGAGGACGACACCCATCAGGCTTGATGGGTCCTCAGGTGACTGAGAAGCCCAATTCTGGATGCACACATTCTTCGGCAATGGAGGCATGTTGTTGCATGGGGCAATTGGATTCGCCGCCCTGGGTTGGTCTCCTTCTCCTTCCTCCACTGCCACTGTTCCACTTTGATATCAAGTCACTGGGCCTCAAAGGGCCTCAAAGTGGCACACACCTTTGTGGACCAGGTCAGCAGCTTGCTACTCCTAGCCATTGGTGTTGATGCCTCCATGCTTGAGGACGACCTTGCACGTGTCTTTGTACTGTTTCCTTTGGCCGTCCTTTAAGCATTGGCCAATGGAGAGTTGGGAGAACAGAATCTGGTGAGGGAGATGGTTCTCAGACATCCACACACAGTGGCCCATCCATCGGAGTTGACTTCTCAAGAGCAAGGCTTCGATGCTGGTGGACGCAGCTTCATGGAGGATACTCAAACTGGTCCAGCAGTCCTCCCATTTGATCCCCAAGATTCAAAACAAGCACCACTTGTGAAAGCTCTCAAGGGTCTTAATGTGGCATTGATAGATGGTTACAGGCTTCAATGCAGTAGAGGAGAGTGGTCAGCATGCAGCTTTATAAACCAGGACCTTTGTCGATTGCTGAAGATCTCTATTTTCAAAGAGACGTTGTCACAGCTTGAAGAAGGTGGCACTGGTGCAGTTGACCTGGTGCTAGACTTCTTCATCGATGATAGCCCATTGAGAGAGGTGGCTGCCAAGATACAGAAAGTGCTCCACATACTCCAGAGCCTCCCTGTCTACATAGATAGTACACGGAATGTTCAGCTTGCCTGGGGAGCTTTGGTGGAAAACCTTCATCTTGGCAACATTCAAAGATAGGCCAAGTCTCTTATACATCGCATTGAAGAGATCTAGGGTTGCTTGCACATCCTGTGCAGAGTGAGCCATCACGCAAGAATTGTCTGCAAACTGAAGGTTGTGGATGTCCTTGGTAGTGAGTTTCATTTTTGCCCGGGAGCACCCAAGATTGAAAAGCTTCCCAGACAGTTGATACTGATGCTGGATGGTAGATCATCTCAGATGAGGTGGATGATGACAGTCAGGTAGATGGTGAACAAGGTATGGGCAATCATGCAACCTTGTTTGACCCCAGTCCAGATCTGGAAGGCAGCTTCAGACCTTCCACTCAGGACAGTGGTAGTCAGATTATCATGCAGGAGTCTAGGCATGGTGACAAACTTCAGCGGGCAGCCAAGGCATTGGAGGATGCTCCACGTAGCTTCATGATTTAAGGAATTCAATGCGTTGGTCAATGAAGGCAAGGAATAGTTCTTGATTTTGATCCCAACATTTTTCTTGGATTTGCCTGGCAATGAAAACCATGTCCACAGTACCCTGGGATGGTCACAAGCTGCACTGGGTTTCCAGAAGGATCTCCTCAGCAATGAGATGAAGGCAGTGCAGGAGGATGCAAGCCAGGATCTTGCCCACAATGGACTGGAGGGAAATCCCTCTGTAGTTCATATTTGTCCCCCTTCTTGTAGATGGTGATGATAGTCACATTCTTGAGATCCCCAGGGATGTCCTCTTCATCCCAAAGGTGGAGGATAAGCTGGCAGAGTTGTGATGTGAGCCAGAAGTTGCCAGCATGGTAGACCTCTATGGGTATACCATCTCGTCCGCAGGGTTTGTTGGTTTTCACCTGTTGGATACCCTGCTTCAGCTCTCTGAGGATTGGTGGATCACCAAGAGAATCCACCACAGGGCATTGCGGGACAGCTTGAAAGGTCTCCTCCAACACTGTGGACTCCCGGTTAAGGAGGAGTTTGAAATGCTCCTTCAATGCAGATAGATGGCATCATCATCTTCGAGGAGCCGGGAGCTGTCCTGTGATCAGAATGGGTTTTGTCCAATGGAATGGGATCTGTAGGTTGCCTTGGTAGCCTGGAAGAAGTTACTCACATCGTGCTGGTCAGCGTCGCCCTGGATCACGCATACCTTCTCCACACACCAGTTGTTCCTCATGTCATGGATGTGTCCCTGGACCTCAGCCTTCAGCTGATGGTACACTGCTGCCTTTCACTGAGTTTGTGGGTGGTCTTGCCAGGTGATAAAGGCTGCATGGTTCCACTTGAAGAGATCATGAATCTGAGCATCACTGGCATTGAACCAGTCCTGGTTCCGTCACGATGCACCCCAATAGTCTGGGCTCAGGCATCTTGAGTTGCTCCCAGTGTGCCTGGATGGAGATGTCATCAGCAGTAGAGACTTGCTCCCGTGCACTGTACAACTGGACCTGGAACTCCTCCCGCTGTCCAGGGTCCTTCAGAGATGCAACATTCAGCCATCTCCGTGTGGCCTTCTGGGTCTTCCACTGTCTTGGCACCAGGTGAATCTTCATCACTGAGCACACGAGTTGGTGGCCCATCCAGCAGTCTTCAGATCCCTTCATGGCCCTCGTGACAAGCATGTCCCTTAGGTCTCTACCTCATATGATGATGTAGTCCAAGAGGTGCCAGTGCTCTGACCTCTGATGCCTCACATGGTCTTGAGCTGGTCTTTCTGGTGGAAGCCAGTGTTCTTCATGATCAGGCCATGTTGGGTGCATTTGGTCAGGAGCAGGATATCATTGGCATTGGTTTTCCCCACACCATTCTTGCCAGTAGTTCTGCTTCAGATTTCATGGTCACATCCAACCCAGGCATTGAAGTCACCCAGGAGAATGACCTTGTTGTCCCTGAGGATGGAGGCTAGGGTGTTGCCAAGATTGGAGTAGAACCAAGTAGTTTTTGTACCATATTCTATTCTGGTTCTTATACACCTTTCCCAACCATGGTATCTGGTCACCTTTCAATACCAGATTGCAGTTGACATGAAACTGGGAAGGACTGTGAACATGCTGGAGGATGGGAGTGCAATTCAGAAGGATCTTAACAGATTGGAAAGTTGAGCTCAGTTAGGCTCCGGAGTGGTGAGAGATGCGCGGGTGAAGCCCGCTGCACCCCCGCTCCCCCGAAGCCCCCCAGACACCCCCTCAGCAGCCGCAGAGCCCCCTGCTGACCCCCAGCACAGCTGGAGGTAAGCGGGCTCATGGTGGGAAGGGGTTAACTCCTCGCTCCCTGGGAGGAGGCCGCCGCCCAGGCCCCTACTTGGCCCAGCCCCCCAGGGAGTGACAAGAGAAAGAGTGGGGTACTCACCAGTCCCCCTCCTGTAGGGCAGGGCCCTCCAAATCCCGGGCAGGGCCCCCCTGGCCTGAGAAACCAGCGTTCCCCGATGGCAGGCCCACTGCACATGCGCGCAGTTTAAAAGGGCCTGCCAAACAGGGGGGAAAAAAAAAAAAAGCTCAGTTAGGCTCCGGAGCGGTGAGGTATGTTGGGAGGGAAGGGGTATGGGAGGTAGATCAAGGCCCCTGTGGTGAAGGAGGGATTGGGGTAGGGGCTGCCCAGCCATGGTGGAGCAGGGCACAGGACAGAGCCACAAGAGGGTCATCTGGGGGGCACAGGGAAGGGAAAGGGTGGCTCCCATCCCTATGCATACCCTTGGGGGAGCTGCAGGAGACATGTGCCCCATGGATCTGTGTGTGAGATGAGGGTGAGCTGCCACTGTGACCTGGGACCAGGAGTGGTGCCTGGGCTCTTTCCGGTGGGAGGCTGGGCCAAGGCTGTGCTTGGGGCAGGTGGCAGCGGCACTGGGATGCGGGAGTATGGAGGGGCTATGGCGAATTCTGGGGTGGCCCAACCCATAGCACCCCCCACCCCAGCCTGCTGCTGCCTGGCTGGACTGTGGCCCTGACCCAACACACCTGCTGGGAAGAGCCCAGTGACACTACCAGTCCCAGCCTGCAGCAGCAGCCCACCCTCATTCTGCACACTGATCTGGGGGGCACATACCCCCCATGGCTCCCCTGCGGGTGCATCAGGATCCTCCCCCTCTGCACAACCCCAGGGCAAGCCTCTCAGAGCTGTGTCCCGTTGCCCACCCTGGCTGGGCAGTGCCTGCTGCTGCCTCAGCCCCACTCCTTCCCTCCCCACAGGGGCCTTGATCTGACCCCACATGCCACTTCCCTCCACTCACCCCTTCCTCCTCAACAGACTTACCAGCTGGATGCTGCTCACAAAGCTGTCGGCTGCCAATCAGATTGGTATCAGCCAATATGGCTTACTAATAATCAGCCATCAGTATCCGCCCCCCAAAAAAATCTTTATTGGTGCACAACTAATTTTTGTTGCCCTCCGCTGGCATCTCTCCAATTTGTCTACATCCTTTCTGTAGTGGGGGGCACAAATCTACACATAGTCCTTCAGATGTGGCCTCACCAGTGCTGAATGGAGGGGAGTAATCACTTCCCTTAATCTGTTGACAACACTTTTAATAATGCAGCCCAGGATGTCATTAGCCTTCTTTGCAACAAGGGCACACTTTTGGCTCATATTCAGTTTACTGTCCACTGTAACCCTCACATCCATTTCTGCTGAGCCGCTGGTTAGTCGGTCACTTCCCAGCCTGTACTGGTGCATGGGATTGTTCTGTCCTAAGTGCAGGACTTTGCAGTTGTCCTTGTTGAAATATGGTACGGTAGTGAGAGAGTTTTAGTCACAGGTCAGAAATAGGTCTTCCCACTGGATGTGAAATGACTTGGAGAGATAATGCACACAAGTTTGTATTTAACAGTGGGGGAAGTACAGGATAAATTGCTGTTTGCTCTAGAGATAGAAGGCTGAAAATATATCTGAAGAGATTAATGAGCTTCCAGTATAAAGAGGTTGTGCCAGAAAGATAGAAAAGGAGGACCAGTTGGTGGTGGATCTTAAAGCTTATGTGCGAGAGAAATTCATTTTCTAGGTTCTGAAAGGGTCAGGAAACCTTTGGCAATATCTGAAGTGGTGGATGTAGCATTCCCCTTTCTGGTTTGGGAAGCAGCTGCATTTTGTACAAATTGAGGACCAGAGCCACATATATTTGTCTAAATGAAAAGAAAAACTAATTTTAGAATAAGAAATTGGAAAAGAGAGCATCCCCTGCTGATGATATATGGTAGGTGATAGAAGTCAGATCTGCTTAAGAACTATTTAGAAATCTCATGAGTAGGAGGTGGAAAAGAAAGACTTAAAATTTCCTTTTGTCTTTCAGAATCTGTATGAGTCATAGCATAAATGAAGGAAAGATTTGAATCGTGAAAGCCATTTGTGAAAGAATCCTAGTAAAAATTGAAACAAAAGTCCCTAAACAATTTTCTTTTATTAGTTGTGTTGACTTGCCAAGTCCTTCATCTTGGTGGACATGGGTTTCCCTCAGAAATGAAAAGAAACTGAATGCCCTGACATGTTGAAAAAATATGTAGTGCCATTAATGAAAAAAGGGTAATCTAGATGCGCAACAGCCAATTTTCAAACCTGATGTCTTGGCAGTCAATAAAACAACACACAGAAATTATCCAAAGCTCTGAGATTATAATGTAGACTTAAGTGCTTGCCAATTTTCTTTTTGTAAATAAAAAACATTTTTAGTTATTTGAGCAAGAATAACCTCTTTAATCAAGCCATCTCTGATATTTGAAACACTTAAGAAACCTTAAAAACTATTTATTTATGTAAAACAACTTCAGCTTTATCACCACTCCAATCCCTTTCTTCTACTTGATCTGCTGCCCCGCTTTCTGCTCCCAGCCCTGTTCTCCCTGCCCAATTTGCTACTTTGATTTCTACTTCCTGACCTAGCTGCTGTGCTCCCTGTCCCCCCCTCCACCTGCTGCATGCCTTGCACAGGTTGCTTGTGGCACCCTGGCCAACCCTGATCTAAGACTTAGAACATATCAGAACTTTGAGGAACCAATCAGTAACAGACTAAAGACAACACGAGTAAGTGTAATATGAACAAGAATTTAGATTAATCACCACAGACGGACCCAAAAAGTTAATCAGCCAGACAGTAAACAAAGGCCTCCTAAAGTAGCCCTGACACTTTCAGGTTACAAGAAGCTTGGAAACATATTGTAACAAAATGCAGCTGCTGCTAAAGATCCAAGAAAATTGATTGTTGAGTACTTGCATATTCTTATTTATAACTGAAGATCATGAAGGACTGGTATGAATATAGGCAATTAATAACCTATATCTAAGAAAATGGATATAGAACTACTTAATCTAAGTACCCCAGCAAACACCTTGTCCTTGATAACAGGGAGCAAAAGAAAGCATCCACATGAAGATCATGATGAACACTTTGCTGGGGTCGTGGACCCCAGTACTCTTTCCTGCCATGGCATGGGGTCGGACTCAATGTTCTGCTCAGGTCCCTTCTGACCTTATCAACTATGAAACTATGATCTGATAACTCACTGGGATCTATCAAAAAGAAACAATCTTCAAAAATCAAGAACCAGAACTAAGATATACAAGATCCATATAGACTAAATAAGGTGCTGGTTGTCCTGGGCATTGCAAGGTATAATCACAAGAAAACAACTGCACTTCCTAGCTACCTCAGCTTCAAACCACACTAGGGAGTGCCATAGAGTAGAATGAAATGTAGTCGCATTGCCTGCACTACACTAAAAAATAGATGGGTCTTTCTGGCTTTGGTCACATTGGCAAGAGCAAGTAAACTCCCCATTTCAGGCATGCTTAATAACATGTGCCCAGCACTGCACTAAGGTGGCTACATTACATTAAATTCAATGTATAGCCCTCAGTGAGTGGATATGCCATTCTTCATTGCGGTGCTCCCTTGCACTGTCTTTAGGCAACATTGACAGGCCCTCAAAGAATACTAAATTCTGGGAATAGGTGAATCTACTGAATAAACACTGGAGTCTTGTGACAGAAGCCTTTTATTGTGTAAAAAAAAAGAAAGAAAGAAAGAAAGAAAAGAAAATTTTATAGACCTAAAGAAATTATGGTCATTATGATTTCATAGTTTTCATAGATTTTAGGTTTGGAAGGGACCCATTAGATCATTGAATCTGACCCCCTGCCCTGGGCAGGAGAGAGTGCTGGGGTCAGATGACCTCAGGCAGATGTTTGTCCAGTCTCCTCTTAAATATCTCCGTATTTTGGCAACCTCCCTGTAAAGAATTTTTTTCCTGATGTCCAATCTAAATTTGCTCTCCTCCAGTTTGTGGTCATTGTTTCTAGTTACCCCAGTGGGTGCCCTGGTAAACATTGTATCCCCTATTTCCTTCTCCCCCCCGCCCCCCGTGATGAGTTTGTAGACAGCCACAAGATTACATCTCAGCCTTCTTTGCGGAGGCTGAAGAGGTTCAGGTCCCTCAATCAGTCCTTATGGGGGTTTTTTTGTAGGCCTTTAACCAGACAGGTTATTTACATCCCTCCTGAAACTGGACACAGTACTCCAGCTGCAACCTGACCTATGCTGCATAGAGGGGAAGTATCATCTCCCTAGACCTGTTTGTGATGCACCTACTTATGCAAGAAGGCGTGCAGTTAGCTTTACTTATTACCTCATCACACTGGTGACTCATGTTCATTTTGGAGTCGATTACGACTCCAAGATCCCTTACCACAGTTGTGCTACTTAGAGCAGTACTCCCAGGCTGTAGGTGTGTTGATGATTCTTCCTCCCCAGGTGCAACACGTGACATTTATCCTTGTTAATCTGCATCCTATTCTGTTCCACCCACTTCCCCAGTCTATCCAAATTAGCCTGGATTCGCTCCCTGCCATCTAGTTGGTGTACCTCCCCCCATAGTTTGGTGTCATCTGCAAACTTGGACAGGATGCTTTCTACTCCCTCATCCAAGTCACTAATAAAGATATTGAACAGTCCCTGTCCCAGGACAAAGCCTTTGGGGACTCCAGGACTCCAGTGCCCACATATCTCCAGGAAGAAACTGACCCATCCACCATCAATCTCTGGGTGCATCCCATAAGCCAATTTTCCACCCAATGGGCTTTGTAATAATATACATTGCAACTATTTAGTTTATTTATAAGAATTGGGTGTGACACTGTGTCAAAGGCCTTTTTAAAATATAAGTAAATAACACCTACCTCTATTCCTTCATCCAAGCATTTTGTGACCTGGTCGTAAAAAGAAACCAGATTAGTCAGGCAGGATCTGCCTGCTATGAACCCATGCTGGTTGCCCCTTAGCATTATTTTACTTGGTGGTCCCCCACAAATGTGATCCTTAACAATTTTCTCAAAGGTCCTGTCAAAGATAGAGGTGAGGCTAATTGGCCTATAGTTACTGGTTCCTCCTTCCTCCTCTTCTTGAAAATAGAAACCACATTGGCCCTTTTCCAGTCCTCTGGGACCTGTCCTAAGCACCACGAGTTCTCAAACAGTTGCGCCAGCAGATCTGCTATGACTCCAGCTAATTCCCTAAGTACTGTAGGATGATTTAAATACATTCAGCCCCTGCAGGTGCCCCTTTACTAGGTCAGCACTAACAGTTGGTGGGTTGGTATCTATCCCGTGCTTACCTAAAGTCCCAATGGGATGTTTGTATTTGTGTCCAGGAACACAGTTGCAAAGAAATCATTTGGAAGCTCTACTTTAGCCGTCCTATCTGTTACAAGTTTCCCTAGAACATCTTGAAGTGTTACCCAGCACTTTCTTTTTTCTTCCTATATATTTAAAAAATGACTTTGTGTTATCCTTAACTTTTGCTGCCAGCCTAAGCTCCATTTCTGCTTTGGCTGTCCTCACTGCTTCCCTGCAAGGTCGAGCCAAGCGGGTATACTCCTCCTTGGTGGCTGCTCCCTGCCTCCACAGCCTGTAGGCCTCTCTTTTCCCCTCCAGGCTCTCCTGGATTTCCCTGCTCAACCAAGAGGGTTTCTTTGCTTTTTCTTTGCTTTTTTGCCCCTGGGATGGTCTCTTTCTGTGCCTGCAGGATCAGTTCCTTGAGAAATCCCCATCCTTCCTGGACTCCCATCTCTCTGATGCTTTTACCCATCAGTCCCTCCCTAACAAATCTTCTGAGCTTGTTGAAGTTGGCCTTCCTGAAGTCTAGCACTTCAGCCCTACTAGTTATCTTCCCCAGCTTTCACCAGATACTGAACTCTATCAATAGGTGGTCACTATCGCCTAGGTTACCTTGTACCTGCACATCCCCCACCAAGTCATCCCCTGTGGCCAGCACTAAGTCTAGTAAAGCATCTACAGTTCAGAGTTGAAGACTAGTTAGGAAGATTTAAAAAGGATCCTTGGATGTGCTGAATGCTCTGTACTCCCAAAGAAGTTGTTTGTAAAGGATGGCATTAAAAGCTATAGTGTAGGTAGCTTTCATAAATACATCAGAAACAAAAGGTCTATAGAGAAAACATGATAATTAATAAACAAGGATATTAATTTGATGATGACCCCTTTGGCTGAGACACTGTTTTAATTTTTTCCTTGTTGAACTTGGATGAATCTGGAAAATTGGAAAGTGGGGTCACTTTTTCACTACTGCCTCACCCCTTTTCATCCTGGCAAATCTTGCTGTTTTCTGTTCCCAAAGCAATGAAGTTTGGTGCCCAGGGCAAAGCCCACAGTGGCAGCCCACCTTTGCCCCGTGCAGATCCAGGGGGCACATGCACCCCCATGATTGTCCGGGAGTGCACGCAGCAGCAAGCGCTGCTCTTGCCCTGCACCCCGCCAAACAAGCTGCGAACGGCTCTGTCCCACACCCCTCCCTGGCTGGGCAGCGCCTGTTGGCATCCCTTCGCTTCGGCTCCTGGGGAGGTCGCCCCGCTCACCCCCCACCTTGCTACAGGAGTGCATACTCTCACTGACGCATGTGCACATGCGCACATGCGCCCGCACACACACACACACACACACACACACACACACACACACAACGAGCCAGGAACAAAGAAAGAGGCAGATGTTCTGATTTTGCATTTCAAAATGTTTGGTTTAGTCACATATCTTTGTGATAGATCTTTATGTGGTTCTTCTTTGTGATGCCAGCATCCACCTGTGATATAATTCCAGGCTAATAGCAATCACCAGGGTATTTTGTGACATTTGTACATCTTTCTTTATGTTGTTAGGATGATTTTCATTTATAGGGATAAACTAGAGCATCTCACAGTTGCAAGCTGCCTCTGGAAAGGTGTGAACCCAGGAAGCCTGACTGGGTTGATATTGTTATCTTCTCTACTGTGTTGTCAGTGTTTTATAATATTGCAGAGTAATAATCTTGCCACCTCACAGGTCTCTGCGATTTGTTTATTTTTCCTCTCCTTATTCATGAAATCTTTCAGTTTCGTGCTTAGTTTTTTTCTGTAACTTGTAATCAAATTTCATTTCATTCTTCTTTTTGTAGGTCTCAGATGAGTGTTGTTGAAAAATGAAACCAATTAAGAAACATCTGCAGACAACTGAATGCTGTGAAGTGTGAACAATGAAATTTCTTTCAAGAGAAGAGAAATACCACTCTGAACATGTCTGGGAAAGGTCTTTCCAAACAAAAAGGCTTGTTCATGTCTTTTTTATAAATCTTATGGTGCTTGAACATGTGCTCTAAAGAGCACAGAAGTCTGAAACAGTGTTGATCATACTTTGGTAAGACGTTGCATTGATTGTGATCAGTCTAGCCAGTTAAATTCCTAAAGGATTTAGTAGAGGAGTACCATGCAATACTGATCTGATTATGCGTAAGACATTTTACTGTTTGTGGTCCCAGATTCGATTAAGCTGACTGCTAAAGATAACTGTTTTCTGTTCTTTACATCTTTAGAAGTAAGTGTAAAGGGTTTTTTAAATGTCTAATTATGCATTTCCCCCTCTTAACATGTATACATTTCCATTAAGCTTAACCTCAGCTCTACATTTCCTGTGCTTGTAATACATCCTTGGGATAACTACAGCATCCCTGTAATAGTTTTCAGCCTTAACTTAAAAATGTCTACCCCCTACTTTGAGGCCCAGTGGCAGAGTGGTTAAGCTGCCTTCCTACAACTCCAGAGACCCAGCTGTAAATAGTCATCTGGTCATTTTGGGCTGGGAAGTCAACAGGGGGCGGATGAGATGCTAGTCACATCTTTCCCTTGTGTGCCATTGGCTACAGAAAGTGGTGAGCTTTCACCATAATAACTCAGACAGACATAGGAGTCTTAATTATAACTCCAATTTAAGATGGGTTACTATTGTGTGGGGGCTACTCATGAGAATTAATCATGGAAAGAATTTTCACCTAGCTGCTTGGCTGAAATGAAGCCTTGGAAGATTTGTGACCTAATGATCGTATTTAAAGGATAAGCTAGCTAGCTTGAGTACTGCTTGCAGTGTAGCTGTAGCAGTACTGAGCTCAGCGCCAGCAAACCACCAGAACATTTCCTCTGCTTCACAGGTAGTTTTGTGCCAAGCACCATGCTGCTGCAACCACACTAGGGCAATTATTTCTGTTTCTTGACTAGGTGGAAATAACATTTACAGCTGAGTTTCCAGCAGGAACTTAAAACTTTTCTTGAAAGGTTCTTGCTGGTACAACCCCATGCCTAGAGTCCCAGCTATTATAAACTGGCGTAGTTCCACTTAAGTCAGTGAATCCCATTCTTATATGTATAACATTTATTTATTTATATATTCAATTTATAAGCTGCCCCTCCCAACAAAGGCTTGGGGTGACTTACAGTAAGAAAACAGAATAACTTAAAAACAGGAGTGGCAGAAAGGAACCAAAACTACTTAAAAACAAACTAGAACAGAGACCACCCCATCTCCCCCCAAACAACAACTCATCCTGGTTTTGTTTGGTGAATGCATGCCCAAATAAGGTTTTACAGTGCTTCCAGAAATTTTTGTTTAACATGATAGGGTCCTTAACTTGGGTCTGCAGATACTGCCACCATAATACTAAGCTTAATCACACAATGATGGAAGGCACAAAAGGGGTTATTACAAATTAATTTAACGCTGAAACAAACATGCCATTATTTTGCAGTGCTTTCCAAGCCTAATCAAAGTAAAGTGGCAGAAGATTGTGAGGAAGCCAGCCCTGTCAACAGCTCACTGGCTATGCCGTACATACTCCTTGATAAAAGACTTTGGCTTTCACAGCCTACATCCCTCCAAATTTAAGAAGCACAGAATTCACTATAAATGTCTTTGATGATTTTTCCTGGAGAGGTCATTTAGATCAATACAGTATAAATCTCTCTTAGGTAGAATATTTCACACAGTGGGTCTCTAGACACTACAAATCCATAAGAAGTCATCCAAAAACAAACAGGAAAATGCCTAATGAACTGGATAAATATAGCTAGATAAAAATAACAGTCTATTTATTAATCTGCTCTCTATCTAGTATTCTCCCCTTATCCACTTGCACTGTAGCTACTAAGAGAGAGAGAGACATAAAAGGCTTATCTTCCGATGAGTTCTGAGAATGAAAGCTTTTGCTTTTACTCAGACTTTTGCCTTTTCTCTTACAATCTCGCCATCTCTATGCTAATTTCTGTAAAGCACCCTTTAATTGTATTATCTCTCATTGTAAAATATTTCAAGATTCTCTGTTCAGAAAAGTCTATAGAAATAACAGGCTGAACCAAATAAATCTTTCTGCTAATGTTTTGATGCCTTACAGTGCTGTGTTGAATATCAGGGTATTAAGAGCTTCTGAAATATAGCAAATGTATTATAAACAACTACAGTATCCCTCTTACAACACTGGGTTTTCTAGTTTCTCACTCTACCAGCCTCTACTTACTGGACCCCTTTCATTATGGATGCAGTTGATAGTACCTGAGAATGAGGGAACAAAGGTGCATTGAGACCTAAGACTGTACATTCCTCAAAAAAGAGATAATTTCTTTTTCTTGTCTGGAAAAATCTCATGAACAATAATGGTTTTAAAGAACAGAAGGGCAACATAGTAATAACAATAGCTTGGGACTGGGCCCAACTTCTTGTTACTAATTTGCTGGATAACTTTGGACAAATCATTTTTCCCCCCTCTCAGCTTCTTTATCTTTAAAACAAGGCTAACAGTGCTTATCTATATTTGAGATTCTTGGATAGAAATCCCTACTATTATTATGATGTAGGTTTGGGGGTTTTTAAAATTTTTTAAGACTTTTCTATGTACAATTTATTGCACCTCTGCTGATGTAAAAATCAAAATGCTGCATTACTCAGATTCTGCTAAAGAAACTTTAATTTCCTTTTTTCTGACACATGTTCACCTAAAGGTAGTGCTGATTAATGGCCAGAATGACAAAGTGGCACATTTAGCATTAAAAACAGCCAAATTCTAGGTTTCGTTCTGCCTGGACAGCATCATACTTAAACTCAGATAATCCCATAGACTCAATCAAACCTTGCAATTGTATTATAGAAAACTACCCCCAATTTTACTGAAAAATCTTATAATGCCTTTAAGTATTGGGAAATAAGTTATTCATTTTTTTCCTGTTTGAAACAATTCTTTCAAAGTTTGCAGTCTTCTTCATTTTCAGTGTTTTCCCCAAAGCCCCCCTACATGTTTTCTGTAGGAGTCGGCACAAAGCAATAGAGACATGCTGAACATATTGATTACCAAGTAAAATGGTTACCCTAGCAACTAGAACCTTAGGAAAGCTTTCAGAACTTCCTTCCTTTCTCATGTGACTTCTTTTTATTTTTTCTCTAATGGTTTCACATATCACAGACAGCGGACAAAAAAATACTTCCTTCAAATATATTGCATGGGAGAAAAGCCAATTCAGGTCTAGATTATCTAGTCCACTAGAAATCTGACTACTTCCAGTACTCTGTAGTAATCCATCACTTTTCTAATTGACAGTCAAATTTTCAAGTGCTTCAGGGGCACCATAACCCATTCCCATTAGCTCTCTAGATTCACATTCAAATATGATTTAAGGAAGAGAATTCAAGAAAGGGCTAAAACCACTCTTTCAAAAATGCCAAGGCAAGTAAGATGAGCAGTTAGAAAGAATTATTTATCCAACAGCCGAAACCGTTCTCTGTTCTTTGTAGAACAAAAAGGCACAGCCCCTGTCTCAAAGAGTTTTCTGTCTAATTTTAGCCAGATGTGAGAAAAGTAACAAATCTAACAGAGCAATAGCAGGGACAAGGATTATAGTAAATCATGCAGTTAATCAGGCACGTTGTATGCATAATCTGATGGTATTTACAGGTGTGCGTGTGAGTTTTAAAACATATATGAAGACAATTTCTAAGCCACATAAGAAAAGTTCTTTCTGCATCACCTGTGGTTTTTTAACCCTAAAACAAGCAGAATGCTATCTAACGTTTGGCTAAAGTGAATGAACAGGCAGTTTTGAGATTTTAGAAGGAATTCCCTTCACAAGCATTAGGCAGATGCTTGCTAGTCCATTCATTGGTTAGCAGGCACAGTAATTGGTCTATGAGAAAGGAAGAAAAGATGTAACAATGACTACATTAGGAGTTTTTTAAATAGAACAAGAGATTCTAAGCCAGGAATTCAGAAAACAGGGCAGTACTGTTCAGGCTTTGACACAGTTTTTTCCTAACAAATTGTAGTGGTTGTTTTTGTCCCAATTGCACTGGTTTTCCCCAATTTCAAATAAAAATGTTTTTGAAAAGCTGCAATTACAGAGGTTACAAATAATATGAAGCAACACAGCTGGTGCTGGAACATTTCCAGAACATAATCACCTGTCGTGTGCACTAATTCCCGCCATTATTCCAGTGGGGTCCGACAGCTCTATTGTTAAAAATGTCATCCATTAATAGAACAGGTTTGGGCTTGCCTGAGCTGTAGCTGGCAGTGTTCCCTATGTCAAGAGGGTATGCTATGGCTTTGAATGATAGCTTTGCATTTGTCACAGGCCAGTATTGTCAACAGAGGACTGACGAAAATGTTATTAAACTACCATCCTAGAATCAGAGATTAGTTAGCTATGAGAAGAAATAATGCACACAAATACCACACACACAACTTTCCAGTAAATGTAAGCTTAAAGAGAACTGAATAGGCTGTAAGGCATAGGGAGAAAGACAATAGTTTTTTTTTTTATAGGTAGAATACTATTATTTCCATTCAATAAAGGGCAGCTCCACCACTCCCTTTACTCGAACAGCTGTTTGCCTTTGTATTCTCAGAGTCATTTTGACAATTTTTAGTGACGAACACACATTTCCTAAAAAGATCTAATGTTTTTATAATATTCAGCTGTCTCTGTTATTTTTTTTTTACCTGAGAAATGCAACCCTCTTTAACATGGCAGCATTCTTGTCTCATGTGCTAGATGGTGGAATTAAGAAGTTGGAAGCGCTGCCTTGCACTGAGAAATACCAAGATGATAAGACAGATTGTTAAACTATGGCATTTACCCACTTAATTACTTCATACATCCAATGGTTTGATATGGATGATCAGAGTATTTTGGGAGTGCTCTTCTGAAGAGACTTTTAGACTACCATTTCGTTCTCCTCTGATGCACAGCACTAGGGTGACTGTGACAGGAGCACAGAGGGTCAGGGCAAGCCTGGGGAAGAAGAAAAATGCAGTGTCACTTGAGGGGACATGTGCCCAGGTGTCCTGGCTCAGCCTGGGCCCAGGTGGCTGGGCTGAAATCTGACCAACCGGTATCATGCCAGCCAGAAGAGGCATGCTAGTTGTTCCCAGAGCCTGGGGAAGAGGGCGAAAAGATGGGCCAAAAAGAGAGGAAGTGGAACGTGCCAGGACACAAAGAGGCAGCCTGCATGCTCTCCTCCACAATCAAAGAAGAGGATCTCACTGCTGCAGACACTGGCAGCTCATAACCCACACCGAGGTCTTCACCTGGAGTAGTGCAGGTCAGGCAGGGAAGGGAGTGGGTGGTGGGAAAACGGCTGGAGGATCCATGCAGAGACAGCTTGCTGGTGTGACTGGCAGGGAAGCCCGCAGAAAGCCGTGGTTCAGAGCACAGAGCCCGCATAGAGCCATCTTGGGCCAACCCCAGGCAGCACAGGACCCTGCAAGGGGAGCCTGTGAATCAGACCCAGTTCAGGGAGCCCAGACAAGGACAGTTAGAAGTGCTGCCTCGAGGCACCCTGGACTCATTTAATTACCCCAATAGATGGGGCTCAGCTCATGACAAGGCATCAATGCCCTGCTCAGCCAACTAACCTGAGCAATTTAAGTTCAGTTACCTAATTTGTTGTAATCCTTTGAAGTGGAGCACAGGCACCATCCTAAGTAAGTATAAACCTAACCAAGCACCTAGAAGGAAAAGAACCAAGTGGAAGCAAGACTCACCATCAAGGTCTGACAGCAACGCCTGAGTGGAAAGGGATAGGGTGTAGAGAAGGAGAAAGACCACAGAAGCCAACTGCAGTCTCGACTGCACCAAGACCACCGAGTGACCACAGGTACCACCTCCTCATAATTAAACATTCATCTAACAGAAACAGCAAGTTATGGCAGGTGAGAAGAGGACAGTGCATCGCAACCAAATAGACAGTGCATGTGCACTGCCCATTGGCAGCATTCTGGACATCAATCTGTCACAGCAACCACATTATTTTTAAGGAAATCCGGGACACTACCCCCCGCCCAAAACAGCAGCACTGCTGCAGGCAGAGGCAGGGGCACAAGGCACTTCACCGGGCTGTGACCATGTCCCTGCAACTCTGGGACTTCTGTTTTAATTTTCACCAACCAGCTGGGACTGGCCTACCAAATCTGGGACTATCCCAGACAAACTGGGACGTATGGTTACCCTACACAGAACTGACTTGACGATCTTAGAGCAAGATAGTAAAGTAATTCTTTACAATACAGCCCAAATTGACAAAATTTTCATAACAAGTACGTATGCATGATATTTAGAGCTTTTCTTATAGCAGGGGTGATGCATAGGGAGTACACACGGGTACACATGCACCCCCTGAGCATGGCAGTGCACCCCCTACAAAAAGGTGCTGCCGGCAGTGTTGTTGGTGCCTGTGGATGGTTGCCGCTTGCCACCCCACTGCTGACACCATCGGTGGTGACTGTGGGTGGTCTGCAATCCCCACTAGCAACCGCCAGCATTTATGGGTGGTTGCAAATCCCTCGTCAGCGCTCACCACCCCCCCACTTCCAGCAGATGTGCTGGCGGCATCTGCAAGAGCTCCCCCACTTACCACCACCACACTCCCGCCACCACCACCAGTGCTGCCGTGCCACCCCAGTCACCGCAGGCACGCGTCGTTCATGCCTTATAGTAGCAATTATCTACTATTTATTTTATAGCGGGCACAAATCTCTTTCATCTGACAGCTGATTCTAACTTGAAGCCTGTGAGTAGAGCCATAAAATGTTTCTTAAAGTCTTGGGAAGACAGTAGAGGAGCTGGAACAGCTGTTAATGTTGATGGTTACAGTTGCTTGTAGGTGTTCAGATGGGGCTGGATAAGAAGGCTGGGGAGAGGAAGAGGGTAAGGCAGAAAACTGTCCAACTGCATAAATCCATGTACATACTGTAGCAGAACAATCAGATGGGCCATGTTATCAGCAGTGCATCAACACATCTTTAAACAACACCAACTCTCGAGTTTATGCCTTCCTAATAGAGTATGAAATCTGTTCCCATATTCATAATTAAAAACAATATATAGATTGTGTCCATGTTTTATCCTTTGGGTATGCATGTGATTTTAATATTGGCTGATGTCCCAAGAAAACTCTTCCTGGAACACTTATGTAAAAAATGCTAGAGATATATGGGAGGGGAAAGCTGAAATAGTTTTCTCGGTTTCCTCTTCACTAAGCCCTCAAGATTTGTTGGATAATTCACAAGGATCCTCCCTAAATGCTGATTAAAGTAAACAAATGTACTGCCCAGTTCTATTTGTGTGTTATATTAATTAGTCCCACAGGAAGCTCCCACCTCTTGTAGTCTATGCCCTTTTAGAAGATTGAAATGTATGGCAAGACACCTGGAAACTGATTATAGCATGAAGGCGGATCATCTGGAATTCAGCAACATGCCATTCTTACAGTTATCAAAACACTCAGTAGCATGTTGGGAATGGAAGAATTTTTCATTAAATATTACAAGTACGTGAGACAGTGAAGCATGTGGTTAATTTAAGCCAGTGGTTCTCAACATTTTTGGACTCAGGTCACCCCTCAGAAAATGCCAGCTCTTAGTTTGACTTGTTTCTGACTATACAAAAATAATTATTCTGTTGCAAAAAATTCAGAAAGACTACAACAGATCAGAATATTTTGGACACGATGGATTCCTATTAGAAATTTCTGAGTTTATTTTGTGAAGCTTATGTAGGTGTTTGCAGAGCATTGTCCTCTCAACACCCCAGGGCTGAGAATCACTAGTCTAAGCAATCTGTGAGCTATTTGTTTTTTAGGCAACTCTTCATAACATTCAATATTTTAGATGGATAGAAGATGAAGTTTATGTGCAGTAGGGTAGGCCAAGAATACTAAATGAACTAAAAGCTCAAATGGAATTGTGTGGAATTCAGACTACATTCAAAGACTTAGCTTTTTTGGTATCTGAATTTTTACAGTAGTTCCAAGTGGGAGCAAAACTGGAATGGAAGCATTTTATGCCTATTCGTTTACAGAACTACATGAAAGGAAGAGCAATAGAAGGTCAGGCCCTATATTTTATCATTCATGTTCAGACACTAAACTGAGATCCTTTTAACATCTTTAGATTGAGCCAGTCTAAGGCTGAAATGTCAACTTCAATTCTATGAGCATGTTTTTATCTTGTTGTCTGAATTTCTCCCTCTGAGGAAAGAGACATAGTCTATTATTTGATTTCTTTGCCTCCTTAAGACTCTGTGCGTGTGTCTACATGAAACGTTAAATGCGCATTAGACTAATTCTAGTGTGCATTAGCGCATCATGCAAAGGGCATGGTAATGTGCAGTAGACTTAGTCTAAAAAAAAAGCATTCAGCTACACTAAGGCTCAGTAGCACCAGTTATGTTGCATTAAGTTAGCTCCTGTTATTACAGGTACTAAACAATGCATTGTAATTACAGTGCATTGTAATGAATATGTAGACATGCCCTGCATCATATAAACATTTTTGAATGAAGAAATGGTCTCCATTTAACAGAAGACTGAGCATAGATTTGCGCATGGATCTCCTGTGTAACAATTTGATGTGCCAGTCATAAGACAACTCAGTTACCCTTTCTTGTACTTTTTAGTTATGCTCTTTCACATATAGCATAATTTTAATAACTTTATTTCCAATGATTATTATACAATGCAAAAAGCCTCTTTTCCATTTATAGATTATTGATTTACTGGAATATAGCTGCTGTTTCAGAACAGGTGCAGTTCATCATATCAGTAAAGCTGACATGCATATAGTTAAATCTCTTTGCTAACAGATCCCTACAAATGTTGAAAAGACTCAGGGGTTGTTACACAGTGTTTGCTTTTCTCAATGTAATAACCTGGGTTTGGGGTTTTGATTTTTTTTCCCATGTTGCTTAAAAGGACAAAAATGGAATTTTAACATCTAATTAAAGTGCAAAAGGGTTTTAACTGCATTGCCCCCTACTACAGTCCTTCCACTCTTTTATTAAAACAAAACCTCAGACACCAAATCTTTTTTATTACTAATATCTGTGTCTAGTTTGATCAACTGTGACTCCTACCTGCAGTTACAGAGTAATTTAATCAGTTGGCTGCATTATCCTTTGGTTTTCTATTTAGGCCCCAATCCTACAAAGACTTATCCTTTATGAGCTGTATATATGTGCATAAGTCTTTACAGTATTGCTCTCTAAGTCTGAGTCATGCTTTGGTGTTTGTCACTGATACCAGAGGAATCTACATGGATATAAAGATCAACTGAAACAGATTCAACTGGAAGGTCAAAGCTGTTTACAGGAAGCTCTTTGACACAGGCACCTTATCATGGCACTTAACTGAAAAATCACTAGCATGCAGTTGGCATTATGATCAACAGCAATGGAACTAGAGAGCATAAATCTGTTGCCTTTGCAAATAATTTTCTCAATTGTTCTTGACTGAAAAATAGCAATGTTTGGACATTGCTCTTTTCTCTTAGGAAATGCTTAGGATTCTTAGGAATGCTCATACCAAAAATTAAGCAGCAAAATGCCAAAAAGGATCTGGTTATAACCCATCACAAAATTATTAGCAAATGTTGCTGCAGCAGCAGAAACATCATCAACAATAATAAGATAATAGCATGCTGAGATATATGGGATGTATTAATAGGAGTATTGCATGCAAGTAATCAAAAATATTCTTCCACTCTAGTCAACACTAATAAATCCTCACCTGGAATATTGCTTCCCATTTTTACACCACATAAAAATACTAGGTATTTATAAAAAAAATTACATATGGAAAGAGTTGGTATTAATTAATCTCAAGAAGAGAAGCCTGAAGGGGGAGCTGTTAAACAGGCTTCAAATACACAAAAGGTTATTATGTGGGCTAGGGACAGACATTACACATAAACCGGTTTTAGTGATCAGAAACTGGTTTAAACCTGTAGCAGAACAGACATTCAGTGCATATAAACCAGTTTCAAAATGGCCAAAACCAGCTTGCGATAAACCTGATTAATGTAGTATCTGACTTAACTGATTTGGCTCAAACTGTTCCAGACTGCTTCCTGGTTTAAATTAAACCAGACTCCCCCAGCATCCTGGTGTAGCCCAGGTAACCTGGGTATATACTCCCCTTCTCCAGTTGAAGGGGATTGTCAGCTGGCAGGTGTGGTGTGGGGTGGGAACTGCAGACCACTCAGTTTCCCTCCGTCCCTATAGAACCAGGCCGGGGCAGTCAGAGGACCTAACTACATACACATTTATTTACATTAACTTATCACAAGGGAAAGGAACTTGGATATAAACATATGTACGATGTGTACATGTATAAGATACCTAAACCAGTAACATAAACAATAAGCTCTGCGTAAATGACATAAAACCTTATACCAGTGCTCCAGATATAGGTAAGTCACAGGTAAGTATCTGATCTGAAACAGATAAACCCCAAAGATAAACTCAATCCCAAGGGGAAATCCCAATGCCCTTGGGCTTTTCCCAAGCCCTAGGAAGGAGCTGGTAACTTCCCTCCCAGTGACACCTCTCCTTTCAGGAGCCCTTAACTAACTGGGGGGGAGGGGGGAGTACTTCCCTCCCCTGTGGGAATCCTCCAGGCCTGGAGGATGGTCTTCATCATCTGCGCCAGGCTGCTCTCTCACCTGCAGTGGGCTTTGCAGGGGTCGCTGCCCCTTGGAACAGGGCTCTGCTATGCAGGGCTTCTGGGGCCTCTGGCCTGGCGCTGTGGGCTGGCTCAGTAGCCCGATCACTGTCTGACTCTCTGGACTCAAGCTTTTGCTGTGGGTCGGAGACCTGGGTTGCCTCGTGCAGCACCAGGCTCAGTCTGTTCCCAGACCCTCCTGCACCGAGCTCCCAGCATTGTTCCAGGGGTTGAGGACCTGAGCCGTCCTACTGATGCATAAAGCGGTTCGTTTCTCTGGAGGCCCGCAAAAAATCACAGACACACATACATTAAACGGCACAAAGGTGGCATTTGTTTGCAAACAAAGGTCAGAGCAGAGTCAGGTACTCAGATTACTCTGACCCCGCATTGGTATTCGCAAGTGAAATTTATCTTCTCTCTCCTGGGCACGTGTGCAGAAACAGGAACTCTTACAGCTTACTTCCGTTTCATACAAACATACATGTAAGTTACATCACTACATACATCGCATGTATAGTATAATTAACTACTTAAGTATGCAGGGCGGAGAAGTAAATATGCATCAGCTAATTAAGTATGCTCAGAAATTACAACAGGTCACCAAAAGTTTACTTCCCTCCCCCCCTTTCAAGGACACCGATAATTGAATTTTGGCTTCTGCAATCCGCATGAGAAAGACTTAAGGCAGGTGAGGGGGAGAAACTGCAATTAGCATGAGAAAGGCTGTGGCAAGGCTGGGAAAGAAAAAGTCCTTGGCAGTATTTCTTTCTTATCAGGTGCAAGATGCAAGCTGCGCATTTCTAACAATATTCTATTTCTAACACTACTCTATGCACCATCCTGTGCGCTGTCTCTCTAGCCGCACACCAGAGGTTGCAGACCTGAGCCGTCTCACGCAGCTCTCTGCTCCAACCCAGTCAGGCTGGCCCCACCCCTCTGCTCCCCAGCCCAAATAGGGACCAACAGGGCCAGGGGTCTGGCCAGAGAGGGGTTTAATTCCCCCCTCCCTGTGCCACTGGCAGGGACCTGAGCTGGGTCTGCCAGGTGCTCCCCCATAACTTGCAGCTGCAGGGCACCATGGCCCCTGAGGCAGAGAGAAGCAGGTTAGTCTCCCCTCTTCCCCACTGGCAACTGGGTCTGCCTGCTGCTGCACTCTCGCCCTGTGGGTGAATAAGCCTCCTGCTGTCCCCTCCACCAGATCTCTGAGGGATGGGGAATAACCCCTGTCCCTCCCCCACACCAAGGGGCCCTGTGGGCCAGTGTCCAGCTGTGCCCCCACCTGGCAGCTGCAGTGGGAGAGGCAGGGCCCTTGGTGGGAGGCAGCAGCCCCTATCATAATGTTAGGGAGCACAAGCCCCTTCCTGGTGGGGGGGGTGGGCCCCCAGGGGGTGGACAGAGCTTCAGCAGGCTTTGCATGGCATCACCAGGGCCCAGAGGGGGCCAGATCCACCCCTACACCACCACTGCCACCATGGCCTACAGGAGCCTTCCTTGCCCCATAGCCTGGCCCCCGCTCCCTATTATGGTTGCTCCCCCCTCGCCAATCCAGTGATTGGGCAGGGGCATGGCCAGTTACCACTGGCTGAGTGGATCTGGCCCATGGAGGGGATTTGTCTGGCCCCCGGCAGGTCCATCAATTCGGCTGGGCCACTCCCTGGGCACACAGCTGGGCCGCTCCACAGTAGGACTGCCTTTCTAGGCAGCACGGCTGCAGCAGCTCCTTTGCTGCTGTCACTGGCCCTAGCCCCATGGTACAGGTGGGGACCAATGCGTGCAGCCCTGCCCCCACACCCCTTGTGCTGGCTCCAGGCTCACCTGTCCTGGCTGAGCAGCAGTGGCAGGGGAGAGAAACTGCTGCTCAGTGTGGGCAAAAGCAGCCCCTTTCCCTCCTGCTGCTGGCGCTTCCTGCTGCAGCTGACAAGGGACCACACGGGGCTGCCCTGCACCTCCACTGCCTCTAGGCTGCCTGGCAGGGCAGTGGTGGCGGTGAAGAGCAGACGCAGGACAGCCCTTCGCAGGCTCTGGTTGGCTGCAGCAGGAAGCAATGGCAGTGGGAGGGGGAGGGGCCACTTTTGCCCCCACTGAGCAGCAGTTTCTCTCCCCCCAGTGCTGCTGCTCAGCCAGGACAAGCAAGCCTGGAGCTGGTACAGGGTGTGCAGGATCAGGGCTACATGTTTAGTCCCCACCTGTACTGTGGTGCTGCTGCAGCCAGACTGCCTAGGAAGGCAGTCCCACCATGGAGCATTATCAGCCCAGCTGCATGCCCAGCGCATGGTGCCTTGGCCTGGTGAGACCAAGGGACCCTCTGGGAACCAGACAAAACACCTCTGCAGGCCAGGTCCACCCAGCTGGTGGTGTCTAGCCATTCCCCTGCCCAGCTGCTGGACCAGCAAGTGGGGAGCGACTATGATGGGGTGTGGGGGGGGCCATGTTGCAGGGCAAGGAAAGCTGCTGTGCACCATGGCAGCGGTGATGGTGCTGGGGGGGGGGGGGCCTCTGGCACTGCTGTGCACAGCCCACCGCAGCTCTGCCCACCCCGCAGCAGCCCCCCGCTCCTCACTGGGCCCCTAGCTGTCTTGCAATGGCATGAAGAGACCTACCTCCAGGAGGTGATCACCTGCTCACTGAGAACCAGGACCCTATACCATTAGAACCTAGAGTTGAACACCCAAAATAAATAGTCACTGTTAAAAATGTTGGCCCTTAAAACTGAAGGGAAAAAAACATAGAAAGTAAGTGTTTTCCCTTTCTCCTGCTAATTTATACTTTTAATTTCCCTATTCCATATTTGAGGGATATTTCTGGAAAGTAATAATGAATTTTCTTTGAATGTTCTTCAGTTTGTGCTTGGGACAATATCTAAAGAACTAAGGTGCCTAAAATGAGACTTAAGCAGACTTTCATAATGTTGACTCTCCCTCAGTATTGCACTAGGGAGTGCTGCAGTGAGGCATGCCAGGTACTCTATGTCCAAAATAGAAGTAATGTAGCCCCCCTTACGGCAGTGCAGAACACAAAAAAAAAAAAATCTCTTAAGGCACTACAAAATGGCGACATTACTCCAGTTCTGGGAAGATTGTAGTAGGCACCTACCATCAGGAATGTGATAGGGGCTCTGAGCTCTCAGCTCTGGACCCTGAATAGATGGACTTGACTTCCTGCAGCTCCGAGTCAGGGATCGAAGTTCTGGGAAAGGGCAGGAGTTTAGACACGTGTGGTTAAAGTTCTCTGTTGGCTAGTGTAGGCAGATTAAGTCCTCACTAATCAGAAGCACCCTTCTAAGATACATAACTTTACATATGCACTTCACAGGGAGCACAGGCACATAATTCTGAGTTCTGGCTTCTACTCTGGGATCCAGAAACCTAAAAGCTCACCTTGTACCACTTAAGCAGGATGTTCCTAGCTCTTTATGGCCCTTAAATTCAGTAAAGGCACATTATGTATGTTGCTAACCCTATTGAATACCCCAAAAGTTATAGTCCACCTGCCAGAAGAACCAAAAATTAGAGCTGGGTCTTTGGCTTCTGTCCTAGGTATCAGGTACATGTGTTAGGTTTATTCAGGTTTTGGCAGAATCCAAGTTTACATTCCTACTCAAATACATATTCTTTGAGCTAATGTGTTTCTGCTACTGGGATTTAACAGATGCACAAAACCTCCTGAAAAGTAGACTTAGAAAGGAGTAATGGGGCACAATTACAATTAAAATACAATTAAAACTGAGAATAAAATCCTGGTTCCCCAGAAGACGATGGCAAAGCTCCTGTTGACTTCTATGGACCCATTTTTGTATAGAGGATTTCCTTTTCAGAAAAAAAACTCTTTATTTATTAAATCTTCTCTTTGGAATCTAATTTATAATCTGGTCAGGATGTGTTCGAGGAATTGTGTACATTCACGTGTCTGTCACAAAAAACATTTCTACCAGCCTCTTGTCTCCCTCTCACTACAGAGCCAACTAGAAACTGGAAGAGCAGGTAAATGCTGTTCACTAAAGAAAAATCTCCTTTTCTGATTAACACCCCTTTTCGAAGTGTTATTGTCATTTCAGCTGTAATTACAGAAAGCTTTTGCTGAGGACATCTAAGCTGGGTCTCTGGCTTTTCCTTACCATAATCCAGTCAAAGGTATAGTCTTCATTCTCAGAATGAATGGCCAGATGTCCATTTCATTTGAAATTTCATTTTCAAATGAAATTTGAACTTGAAAGGTAAAGTTTCCATTTCATTTGAAAGTTCCATTCAAATACAAACTATTTGAATACATAGGTATCAGAGAGGACTACAGGGATACAAAACTCTAAAACTCTTGGTTCAGAGGTCATACCTTTTATTAGACCACCTAGAAAAATAGCAAAAAAAATCATTTTTTGCAAGCTTTCAGACACACGTACCTTTCATATAACACTATTCATTTGTAGATCTCCAAAGCCCTTTACAAAGAAGATCTATTACATTATCCCCATTTTACCAATAGAGAAACAGCCATGGAGAGAAGGCCAGTTTGCAGAGCAGAAATTGAACAAGACCTTGAGGAAATTTTGATCCAGGTCTAGGCTTTGAGGGTTATGTTCAATTCTACTTTAAAATTTACATCCTGGATAACTAACCACCAGTTTAACTGAAAACAGAGTTTGATGTTCAGACTAAAGACTTAACCCAAGTGCTGCTGAAATCCAGGGAAAAATTCAGACTGTCATAAAAGGGAGTAGGCTCAGACTGTAATGCATCAGGAAAAATGGTTAAAATAAGTTTCCCTACAAATAAACTGTTTCAATATAATGTCATTTAAAACAGGACTCTCTACTAAAGTGTAGAAATATAGCTGATTGTGTAAATAGTAGTGGTATGTATATGGAATCGGAACTAAAAATGTGTCTTCCTTTCCTTTCCAAGAGCAATTTTTTCAGGTTTAAATCAGTTATATTATCACCCACATTTTTGCAGTGCAGGCAGTGGCCATGTACTGATTGTTAAGCCATATGTAACATTCTGAAAGATCAATTTGTCCTTTGAATAGATCTGTAAAGGTGTATATGAAAGAATAAGTTCATCATAGTTATGATTTTAATGACAATTTAATACCAAGGCCTTGTTTTGTTAACAGCATAGGATTGAGTATGAGCAAAGAATTATCCCAGACAACAGAAATAATCTCTTTGCTTAAAATGTAAGCACAACTGACTGAAGTCATAAGGTGAAGTGACAGAGCACCCCATCCAGTTGTCCTACTCTGAGCTCTACCATATTAAATGGTGGCTTTCTCTTCCTCTTTGAACTGGAAAAGCAAGGCCATTTATTGTTAGTCCCAGAGCTTCAAGTATGCTTTAATCAGCTCAAATATTTATCTGCATGCACACACTCTGTTTGAATAGTAGCTCTGAAGTGTGAGTTTGTAATTCCTGGATCCTTAGAGACTTTATTGCAGACAAGGTTTGTTGTGCATTGAGTGTCTATAAATACGTTCTGTCCTCTGTCAGCAGAGGGCGCTTCCCAAACGGCATTATCTTATATTTCAGCTTGCTGTTCTTGTGTTAAGAGTAGTTAGTTGTTATTAATAAAGATGGTTCCCCTGTTCTTCCCTGAATGATATCTCCAGGACAGGAACCCCACAGATGCACAATATTGGTGATGAGGGTGCTTCCAGTGCTTCAGTCAAGAGAACAAGAAAAAAAAAAATCACAGTGATCTGTGCTGCAAGTGAGGAGGGGCCAGGGCTCTTTACTCCCACATGCTGGCCTGCACAGTTACTCACTAACATGGCTACTTTGGGCCATATTGAAGAATTCAGTATGTTCAGTGGGCGCATCTACACAAGATGCTTAATGTGCAGTAGACTAATTCTACTGAGCATTAGCGTGTCACAGCAAAACCATGCTAATGTGCAGTAGAATTAGTCTACTGAGCATTAAGCATCACAAAATGGCTATATACCATTGCTACTGTACCTTAGCACCAGCCACTGTGCATTTATGTAGTATCTCATATTAGAGGTACTAAATACATTGTAGCAACAGGGCATTAATGCATCTGTAGACACGCCTAGTCTGTCCATCTGAGACTCTTATGGTGACTGGACAGACTTCTGTTTGGAAGCCATAAGATTACTGATGATAACAATAAACATGAAGTTCTATGGAGCATCATTGGCTCAAAGACTTTTCAGATGATTTGCTCCCTTGTATCCCAGACAAGCTCAGTAACAAGCTGTACCACAAGATCCTACAGTTGCTAAAAGCAAACTTCACTTTGTACTAACCCCATCCAAAACCATTTGCCAGTTCCATTTCAACCAACGAAATCAACTGTCAGAGAAGGGAACAGCTGCATGCATAGCAGACTTGCATCAATTGTCTGAGAACTGTAATTTCAGCACCAGTCTGGAGTCTCTTCTCAGGGAGTGTCTTATGTGTGGAGATGAAGCCCTACAAAGCAGACTCCTTTCAAGACATAACTTAACATTTGCCATGGCTCGAGAACAAGCCCTTGCATATGAAGCTACCTTACTCCATTTGAGGGACATCTATGCATCTTCAGCAAAACTGACATCAGCAGAGACATACTAAGTGCTTTCAAGGGAGATATCTCCAAGGAAGCCACCACTGGTGCACAATAATACAATTCCTTCTTCCCAAAGAGGTTGCTATAGTTGTAGGGGAAATCATAGACATGATACATGCCATTTCTGTGTTGCTGATCACTGCCATTGCCGGTGCAAGGGTCACACTGAATTCGTGTTGTCAGAAGTACAAGACATCTAGGAAGAAGGCAACTGAGGGGAGCACACCTCCAGTTACCGCTAGGAGTGTTACTGATTCAAATGAAATTCCAGCATGTGAGTTGTCCCCTGATGCCTATGCTACTGTTTTTGTTTCTAATGTGGAACTACCAACCCCACAGAAGACAACAATGAACACAACAGTGATTCTTCAAGATACATCCTGTACTGGGGGTAGATTCAGGATCCAAATTTACCTTAATCTCAGAAGAGACACACAATTTACTGTGGCCTAGAAGATGTCCTAGAAGCACATTTAAATCCAACATACACCACTTCCACTGTACCCGTCTTGAAGCCAAATGGTGATATTTGATTATTTGCTGACAAGTGTACCAGTAACAAAGTACTACAGAAAGACCCATACCAGATTCCAGAACTAAACCAGCTCCTTGCCACTCTTGCTGCAGAGAAGATTTTTGCCAAATTCGACCTGGTCCAAGCATATCAACAACTTGCTATAAAGGATCAAACAGCTGATGCACAGTCATCACCCATAAGGGAACCAGTTATAGTATGGAGTATGGAGTTTGGGATACAGTTTGGAATAAGCAGTTTCAAGTAAGTTTTCCAAGAAATTATGGATGACTTGCAAGTCCTAAGGGAGTCATGCCACATTTTGATTATTTCCTCACGTCCTCACTTAAGGAGGGTCCATCCCAGAATTAGTTGAACTGTGAAAAAATGTTAGGTTGCATCTCCAATGCAGGCCTGAAACTCAAGAAAGATAAATGTGTTCCTGGAGTGACTATTGTGAAGTTCTCCAGGTTTTGAGTTGATGCTGCCAAAATTCCTCCAACAAATGTAAAGATAGAGACTATTCATAAGGCTCCAACACCTACAAATAAGCAGGAATTGCAAACATTCCTGTGTCAGCTTAATTTCTACCGTTCCTACTATTCTTTCCTAAAAGACAAGGGGACAGTCACTGAGTCTACGTCATCTATTGGATAAGGATGCCATCTGGAAAGGAACTAAACTGCATGACAAGGCAGAGAAGTGAAGCAATCGTTGTCATCTGACAGCATGCTATGTCATGATGACTTAGAGAAGCCATTTCTGATTATTTGTGATGCTTCACTGTATGGAGTGGGGACTGTCCTCAGCCACTAGGAGAATGATGGATGTGAAGTTCCCATTATTAACTATTTACAAACCATGAATAAGACTGAGAGAAATTACATCCAAATTGATAGGGAAGCACTTGCAATCATCATTGTGGTTAGGAAATCCCACTCCTGCAGGCAAAACCCTATGAGAAGAGATTGAGGGCCCTGATCTCTTCAGCCTCTGCAAGAGAAAGCTGAGAGGTGATCTTGTGGCTGTCTACAAATTCACCAGGGGAGACAGCATGGAATAGGAGATGCTCAGTTTACCAGGGCATCCCTTAGAGTAACTAGGAACAACAGCCACAAACTGACAGACAGCAGATTTAGGTTAGACATTTGGAAGAACTTTACGGTAAGGGTTGCCAAAATCTGGAATGGGCTTCCAAGGGAGGTGGTGCTCTCCCCTACCTTGGGGATCTTTAAGAGGAGGCTAGACATGCACCTGGCCAACTAATCTCCCTCCACTCCACAGGTCTATCCTTTTTAACACTCCTGATGTTCCGCTACTCATTAGGGCTGTACAAAGCTTTGTGTGCTGATTCGATTCGAAGGAGATTTGGCCCAATTCAGCAACCAAATCTCCAAATCTGAGTGTATAACCTTTCTTCTTTTTTTTTTTTTTAAAAGAGCTGACACTGGGGCTGGGCAGAGCAGCCATTGACATGGCTGGGAGAGTGGGTAGGGGATGGGGCCTGTTTGATTCAGAGATTCGGCCAATTCAGTGGGGGTGGAATCTCCAAATCAGATTCGGCCAAATCAATTCGAGACAGTGATTCAAATCACCAGATTGAATCACTGTCCCCCGAATCAGCTGAATCTGAACCCAAAGCAATACTAGCTGCTTCACACAGGCCAACTACTCATACTACCCTGTCTTCTGCAACTATCCTTTCTTCAGCTGTCCGTTAGCCTTTCCTGGTAATTTCTCTTTCTGTTTCACAGCCTTGCAGACTTTACTAGCTCCAGCTAAAAACTTTAACTCATGTTGTCTGCACAGGGTGTACAGTGTGAATTAAAAACAAGCAGGAATCTTATCAGGGGATAAGGCACAATGCCACATTTGTTGGAACATAAAACATGAAAAGAATAAAGAACAATAAGGTTATCTGCTTCATTCATTCCCATGCACACTCATTCATTCCTTCATACAAAAGAAACAAGCACACACACAGACAGTTAGACAGTCCTGCAAAGGCTAAGGTGTTACCAAGTTCTAAAGTCACTCCGGTCAGTCTAGTGGCCGGCTGGACTGACTATGAGGGATGGAGTCAGGTTTTGTTGGGCACACCCAAAACTCTTTCTTGCAGGTGGACATGCCCAAAGCCTTGTCTTTGTGTTCATTCTTGATAGTGATAGCTGTCCATACAAGCCTATGGATTCCGCTGAGTCAGACACGAAGGTCATCCTCCTTGTCCTGTTGGCAGGCTGGGATTGGTAGGACATGACCTTCTGGCTTTGCAGTCTGCAATCTTCAGGGGGGTCACTGCTTGCAGTCTTCAGCCATCCAGATGAAGCATAATCTAGTATTTGGTAATCCTTAACTGCTGACTTGATGTCGCTGCAACCTTTAACTGTTAAACCACAGAAGGCTATTTTCACCTGCTGCAAGAGGACTGCCTTCCTTCACGTTGTCACATACATACATCATTCATTCTTTCATTACCTCTTTTTAAACATGCCAGACCTACCACAGACCTTGTGGAAGCATTTTCCTTATACCAAATTTAATTTCTAAAAGCTTGAAACCAATACATCAAATATATTTACGCTAAGCAATAGGAAATTTAAAATAGATCGTTAACTCCAGAACACTAATAATGACTGATTAAAATATTATAAAAAGTAAATCATAACAAGATTAACTGTATTGCAATAGCTAAATAATTCATTATATAAAAAGAAAAAAATATATAAACAATCAAAGCAATTATAGCTACTGCAATACAACACTCAGGTGTGGTAATATTAACTCAGGTGTAGGAATGTCTGGCACTGAAGTATCAGAGGCACTATCAAGACACTAAAGGAGGCTAGGTTTTGTTTTATAAATCTAAATAAAAGACATACTTCAACTGTAATGACTACAGGACAAAATATCTTTTGATTATTTTAACTATTTTTTGCCTAGTTTGTTGTGGTTTTTTTAACTTAATATATAAACTAGCCAATTAGTACTCATTCCAATAGTTATGTTGTTTTTTGGTTTGATCTTAAACTGAATAACCTAGTGCTAGCATATTAGTAAGGTTTCTAGTTTCTCTTTAATCGGACAAAAATGTGCGTTGTGTTTATATATGACGACATGCCACGCTATCTGCACCCTCCTTTTCAAAATCCTGGATCCTCTCATGACCTCGTCTCAGGTATACAAAGGTTTAACAATTGCCAATGAAAAACATTTTACATTTGAAAAGCTGACAAAATTTCCCCTGTCCAGCAATAATATCTTTCTCTCCTGCCAGCACCCGCTCCTGTCTGGTATCTCCTAGGAAAGGAGTCTTGTGGTAGAGAAGGATGCATTTAGTAATCTGAAGCCTGGAAGGTAAAATGAGATGAAGTCACACCTCAGCAAAAGAGCAGGGACTGCTCTACATCTATTTCCTGTGAGCCAAAGTATGAGATACGTATAGCCTTGGAACCCCAAACTCTTCACATTTTTCAATTTAGAAACAGAAGAGACATAAGTTACAAGAATATATTGTACAAAATAGGAAGATCCAAACCTATAACACATACTGCAGGAGAATTACAGTATAAATATATGTAAAACTGCGGTGAAGGAAACAGTTGGCTAATTTTATTTCATAAGAATGAGACAAGTCTCTATAGAAAACGAATAGAGTAAAAGTCATTTGAACTGTATTGCTTCTGACATAATGAAAAGGATTAGGGAGATGATAGTGGATTTCCTTGTCTTTGGAACATACTCTGTGCTTGCATTTATTGGCTTTTGAGCTGTGTGGCAAAGTTATCCTTTATGTGGGATATGGTGGGGGGAGAGGAAATAACCAGAAGGACAGTCTTGAGGGGAAGTGGGATATTTTCTTTATTTTTTCTTTGCTGTTCTATTTAATAAATCACTGTGGGATATTGTAAGGTACTACTAAGTTATGCTTTATGTCTGATTGTGCGCCGAGGCTAGGATTTTCAAAACAATTCTGCAGTGGTTTTCAAAAGCATTCTGCAGTGGTCTATCTACCTCTGCTCCCACTGAAATCAATGGAGGTTTATCTGTCTAGGTTGCTTACCCTTTTAAGATAAGGTTATTTTGTCAGTCTCTTCTTAGAAATCCAAACAAAGTAAAATAAATATTAGTGCTCTAATGAACTTTGCAACCTTTCATTGTCAATAGAGCTATAAGGAACCTTGAAAAAGTCTTAAGGCAAATGATAAAACACTTTATCTGTCACATCAAGGAGAGGCTGCTCTCCTTGGTAATAAAACTGTATGGGTTTACACTTAGGGAAAAAGGGAAAAATGAATCAGTGACAAAAAGTCTGTGTGCCTCTGAAGTGCCATGTGGACAATTCAGCTAGGGACAGAAGTTACACATAAACTGGTTTAAGTGATCAGAAACTGGTTTAAACCTATAACAGAACAGAAGCTCAGTGCACATAAACCAATTTCAAAATGATTGAAACTGGTTTAAGATACAGTTTGTTAAATGTAGTATCAGACTTAATGCACCAAATGCCCTGATGGAAAATATGTAGGAGAGACCAAACAACAACTGCGCACCAGAATGAATGCACACCGGAAATCTATCAAAGACAGCAATACCCAGTTACCTGTGGGGACACATTTCTCACAAGGAAACCACTCTCTCTCCAGTTTCTCAGTCCTGATCCTCAAAGGAAACTTACAAAACACTTCCCAGAGAAGAGCCTATGAACTGGACTTCATCAACCTCCTGGATACTAAAAATCATGGACTAAATATAGACACTGGATTTATGACACTGTCACGGAGTGGGCCCTAGGAGCGGCCGTGATCTCCCAAGCACCCCCTACCATGCCAAGTTAACTGTTTAGCACCCTCAGTCTCGCCCGCCACGTCTTGGTGTTATATATCTTTTAAGGGAGGCTGCCTTACTGTTCCCTATGACACGGTGCTCTGTTCATCCCGGCCACTATCCTATGAGGGGTGACCCGGTGCACCCCAGCCTTATGGGCTACGCGTGCCTCCAACCTCCCCTTTAGCACGCCCCAAGCCTCGCAGATGTACTGGACGTTGACTGGTCAGTTTACTCCCTGCGCCCTGACTGGCGCTCTTGGGCTTGCCACGCAACTGGCGCCTCCCGCAGGCGCTCTCACCTTGTCACTCAACCGGCGTCCTGGCTAACGCCCCTGGGCTTATCATGTAACCAGCGCCCTTACTGGCGCTCCCGAGCTTGTCACACAACTCACGCCCTTTTACCTGTTCCCCTGTATTCGCTAGCCCACTCAGGCCGGCTCACTATGCTTGCTCCTTTAAGTTTCTCACTAAGCTCGCCCCTCTGGGCTTGTCTATACACTCGCCCTGCTGGGCTTCTCAACAAGTTTGCCCCTGCTGGGGCTTCTCCCAGATAGGTAGTTCCCCACTAGGGTCTGTCTCACCACAGTCACCGCGGGTCCTCCCCCCCCCGTAGGGTTTGTCTCTGCGCTCCCTGCGTTTTCGCCCCGACTGGGCTTCTCCGCAGTCACCATGTGCTTCCCCACGGGGTGCTACCCTGTTGGGGTTTCGTCACCCGCCTCCCGCAGTAAGTTCCCCTCACTGGGGTCTCGTGCCCCCTCTGGGGCCTGTCCCGCGCTCCTCGCACTACTCGCCCTCTCTGGGGCCTGTCCCGCGCACCTCGCCCACACTGGAGCCTCGTAAAATACGGCCCCGTGGGGCCGGAGTCACCAGGAACCCCCACACTCTTGAGTAGCTCCCCTGAAATTATCCCGCTAGCCACCCCCACTGGGGCTGGGGTCGGGACACCCCCACATGCAGCACTCTCTACCGTGCTAATTATCCCGATAGTCATCCCCACTGGGGCTGGGGTCGGGCCACCCCGAAATGCAGCACTCTCTACTGCACTAATTATCCTGATAGTCACCCCCACTGGGGTTGGGGTCAGGCCACCCTGAAACGCAGCACTCTTTACCGCACTGGGAGCACCCCCACCTTACTGGGGAGCGCCTAATGAGGCCTCCTCCTTCCCCTACAGCCTCACCCAGTCCTCCGATGTAATGATAACAAACTAGCAACATAAAGCCCTGAGCCAACCAGCTACAACCCAAAAGAAGCCGCCCGGCTATAACTTGAACTGTGCGCCACCTAGGCGCTCCCTCACCTCTCTGCCAGGGTTCTCTTCACCCCCTCTCATCATTATACAAATGCTGGAGTGCTCTGGCTGCTCTGCTTAACTCTGGTCCACTCAACTTGACTCTGCTCTGCAGCAGCAGAGCTCCTGCTCCTTGGGCTGCCAGAGGGGAACTCAGTCTGGTCTTGGCCTGTCTGGTTATAAAGGCCAAGCCTTACCCCCTCCTGGTCAGCTGACCCAATCTGTTGCTTAGGCAACCCCTGGCTGTGCTGCCCTATTGATTGGCAGCTAAGCCCGCATCGCCATCACTAGTAGCGAGCACCCTAGTGCTCCGCTACAGACACATTATAACCTGCCGACATCTGACTCCCCAGGTATCTCTCCACTATTTATCTCCCTTCTCTCTTACCACCCCCAGCCTGTCTCTTACCCACTGACTCCTCAATCTACATTTTCACTGACTACCTGTCTTGTATACGTACCAGACCAGCCTCTGGCTTCTTTACTTTTCATTCCATCCAGGAAGAGCACACACCAACTGCTGAAACTTCCTTAGCCTGACAAAGGGTTTTTGAACTGAAAGCTTGCTTAATAATTGTTTTCCAACCATTTAAGTTGGTCTAATAAAAGATATCAGATTCACCCAAAGAACCTTGTCTGCCTGTATCAGACTTAACTGATTTGGATCAAACTGGTTTATGAAACTTCTGTTTCAGATCCCTTCCTAGTTCAAGTTAAATCATAGTCCCCCAGTATCCCAGCATACTTTGCAGCCTGGGGCTGGGTTGTGCTGTCTATTCCAGAAAGCAGAGCTGGGACTGCACCTCTGCTCCCTAGATGGATCAGTAAGGGCTGGCTGACAATCAGATGGCGGGGGGGGCAAGCCTGGCTGGGGATGCAGCCCAGTCTGCAGGAAGCAGGGGACACCCCACCCCAGACAAACCCTAGCCGAGGTCTGGGGCCAGGGAGGGAGGTTAAATCCCTTCGCCCCAGTCAAACGTACTGCTAGTTGCATCTGTGCATAACAAATCCCAGAGGCACCTGGAAGCAGCAAGAAGTGATGAACAACCCTACAGAGTGATGAGGAATGGAAAAGTACTGAAAGGAGTGTATACATGTCGAGACAGGGTGGAAGATATTGATGAAGGCCAAGCAAGAACAATACAGCAGCCTTCAGGATAAGCTTATCAGGAGACAACTTGAGAAAACGTGCCTGGTTCAGGAAGACACCAGGATGAGTTGCTGTCAGACAGGCAAGAATATGTTACGGGGCGGGTTGATCTGTATGTGATTTATCAGTATATAAAGTAGCCTGTGCTTTGCTTTCCTTGAGAATGAGCTGCCCCTTGCTGTTCTCCCGTGACCTGGCATAATAAAGCACTTCTGATAGCCAAACAGTAATACTGTATGATTTTCCTCATCAAGAGTCCTGCTGTTGTAATTCTGGACTGCGAGTCCCAGAGACCTGCAAGAAAAGGAAGTGAACACATAGCCCATTCCGGCTATGTGCCAGACAGCTGTGCTCTAGTGCCCTCAGGCTTCTGTCCTGAGCTACTGCAGACATGTAGCTGCATTTCCTGAATCAGAGGTAAATGTCTGTTCACTTCTGTTTCAATTTAAGCTCTGCAGTTTAGACTAACCTGGAAAGACTGAATCAATTCAGCCTCAGGCTTTTGACTGATTGTATTTAGCCTTCTGGGCAAAGCTGGTGTGTTTAGACTGAAGAGGAATTTTTTACTGTCAGTTGCCCTGTTTTGAAAAACAGATTTCAGAGAAATATTAATCACTATAGTTAAACCATTGAGGCTATGAAGAAAATATTTTTGGAAAGTTTATTAAAATAAATGCTGTTATGTCATTTATCCTTCCACCTTCATATGTTTGCCTCCATTTATGTAGTTATTTTACTCCCAGAAGTTTTAAACCATCCTTCTGCACGTTGCATTTTGTTCCATTCCCCACCTACATTATAAAATCTTTTGCTACAAATTCTTAACTGGAAAAATGATCTTGAGGCAAGCTGGGCCTATGTGAAATATTGGCCTGAGGTTGTGGATCTCAGAATCACAGGTTCATATGAAAAATTAGGTTTTGTCTCAGCATGTTTTTGTTGAGGAAGAGGTAGTAGTTAATAGGTAGAAATGTAATCTAAGTACTGTTGATAACTATTTCCATTGTGAAAGTAGGGGAGCAAACTTGCCTTTACTGAACACTCTTGAGTTGCTTTCTACAGCAAAGGGAAATATACCCAGGACAGGATGCATCAGAGGTCTGCACTAAGGTAGTTCCATACAATGGTTAATGAGGATGGACCAGAAGTAATGGTCACCTAGTAGGCTTACAGAAGACTAATTAGGGGCTTATAAAAGGGAGAGGGGAATCGAGCTGAGACTGGTTGAGAGTGGCTGGAGAACCAAGGCACTACCAGATTCCTACAGAAAGGAACGTTCCAAAACAATTGTGAGTTCATTTTGTTAAGATCTGGACAGGGAAATATAGCACTTTTCTCTGCCTTGTGCTAAAGGAGAGTGCAAGGCAAAGAAAGAAAACCAAATAAATAAAAACCAGGAAATCTTAGAGTTTATGATACCGGGTGGAGGGTGTAGGACAGAGAGAAACCAGACCAGGTTGTAGGTCAGAAGCCAGGCCCAATAAGAGATAACACACATGTTGGCAATAATTACTGGTAAGTACAAAGTTGTATTCCTGCTCATTGAATAATGAAAGTCACTGAATATTCTCAAACATTTTTCAGAAGACAGAACAAAACATCTAAAATGAATCATGAGCAATTTAGGTTTCCAAAAATATGAAAATATGACATAAGTGGGAGCTGAAATTTAAGAAAACAATTTCCTATTATTACAGTTCTCATTTACAAAATCATTTTCCATGTTTATTGTCTCATCAGTCAATTGGGCTGAAAACCAGTTTCTTTCCTTAATTTAGCTATTACCGGCTTTTCTTAAAAATAATCTTTTTTTTTTATTGTTATCACATCTCAGGTCAGAGAAAAGGATGAGCAAATTATTTCAAGATGGTTGCTTAATTATAAATTGCTCTAGCTGCTGGGAGTGCTAACTAAGTGGAGAGGCTGGTACCTTTCCTGGAAATTAATTTTGTCATCGCCTCTACAGCTGTGCCAGCTGGTTGCTTCAGTCCCAGAATTTTCCTACCTCCAGATGGCATAAAGTATGTGTAGATACTAAATAATGTTTGGGAATTATTTATGAGAACTTCCATGAATTGAGTTTCATAAAAAAGATCTAAGGTGCCTTTAACGGGTCTTATTAAAACATCCTACTTCTCGCACACAAACAAAATACCAGCTACGTTTCTGCCTAAAGAATTCTAAGCTGCTGACTTCTACTATAGCACCCACCCCGTCTCTTAATGCCTGCTTTGACTATCTTGTCTGCCATAAATATTGAAGCATTAATGTCTATGTTCTTCTGGTTAAACTCTCATACCTGTATGAGAGATCATGACACATGACAAAATTTTTCCAGCATAGCTCCTTAGCTGCTTCATAGACATTTCAGCTTAACAACTTTGCTCTGGGAATTTGAATAGCATGTTTTCTATCAATTTGGACTTTAATGAGAGTTCCAGTATCTAGTGTATGTGCTGCATAACACCTTCTAATTCAGAATACTTTCTAAACATGCATATGTAATACTGAGTGGGAAACAATGGTCGTCAGTACATTTTTGCTGTTACCATGGGCACAAAAAATTATCCAAAAAATAAATGATTGTATAGTAAAAAGAAAAGGCAACTCTTACATGAAGTAGGTACTGCAGCTAGGAGCACAAAATTTAGCGTTATGAACGTACATAGCCAACCTTTTCCATGTTAAAAAATAAACAGGCACTAAAATAAACAGTGTGCTACGATCAATCTACACAGATCAATCACAGAAATGTACCTGCCAATATAGCTGTACTGAACAGCTGTTTAGAACAAGTAAGGACAAAGAGTGAAACCACCAGGAGAATGTAGATAGGCTGAATATGATGAAAAGGCAAGATAGATTTGTACCTTAGGGTAAGTGTAGACATTCACCGCAGACTTACTTTAAGCCACAGGATTGCAGATCAGGAGCAGCACGTGCAGACATTCATCAGTGCCTGGGGCAATCTTGGGAACCCAATTTAAGTAACAGGGTGGGGAAGCTGGGGGCTAGCAGGTAGGGCTGGCGGGGGTCAGTGGGTCTGTAAGGGGCAGGGGAGAGGTGGTTGGTGGGTTCAGGTCTGGTGAGGGGGAGGTTGACCATCGAGGAGTGGGTGAATAGAGGGCTAAAAATAGCCTGGTCAGAGTGGGTGGGGGGAGAGTAGGAAGAGCACAGCTCTGGGGCTGGGTCAAGTGACTGGGCTTTCCCAGTGCCAGGGCTGTGTTCTGAATATGTGCAGATGTTCACAAGATCAGGCTAACCCGTTCCTGATCTAAGTTAGTTCATCTCCTCAGCTTGAACTAATTTACATCAGGCCAGCCATTTTTTGCCTGACTTAACCTCCGCAAACATCTGCACAAATTGACATTTAGATCAATCTAATCCTGGTTAGTTAGATGTAAATGTAACAGCTGCACATAATTTTTAGACTAACTGGAGTATATATATGTATAGCACAAGCTTTGATGGACTAGAGCTCCCTTCACCACTGAGCATCTGAGGAAGTGAGCTCTAGCTCATGAAAGCTTTTGCCCGTTCTGTCTCTCTCTCTGTGTCTCTATATATCTATTTTAGTCTATAAGGTGCATATCCTGCCTTTGACCTGACTTCAGAATAATATAGCTAACTAAGTCTATTGAGTATAATGACCCTAACTAGACACTAGTAAAAGAAATCCTTTAGAATACTAAGGTCCACATTTGCAAAGGGGATCTAACTTGGTCTTCATTTGTGTGCGCTCCAGCTGTACATGAGCAGTGCCTTGTTTGTGAATTTATGCTCTTCCACTTATTTGTATAAATGAAAAATTACAATGGAGCTTGGGGGCACATCCTTTAATTTGCTTGCACAATGATAATGTGGACTCAGAAGCTCAGTTTTAGATTTTATTTTAAAGATAGCACCACCAATAGTATGATACCCTTACCACCCTTTAACTCATTTGTTCAATATCACTTGCCACTTACCTACATTAGCTCTTGTACCCTGGGCTTTCCGTGGAGGCATTGAATCCTCATACTTAATCAAACTGATTTTGATTTTTCTTGCAAGATCGTACAAAATCACATCTTGAGGAGGCCTGGCTTCAGGCAGCTTTAAAACTCCACTTGTTGTAATAAAATGTACTCAGACATGTTCACTATCTCTTCCTGTGGAGAAAATTGAAATCGTGATAAAAACCCAAGTAATTGGAGATGAAATTTTTTTTAATTTAAATGACATATCATATAAACTACTTGATTATGTCCCATTGGAAACATAGTAGTTTTGTCCCCCCATTTATATCTTCTGATTTCAACCCTTCCTAATGTGTTTCCCAAAGCTTTGAATTAAAGTGAAATTATTTGTTCCTCTTTGAAAGTGAATCTTCTGATACACATCTGATAAAGCTATCAAAGTCCCTGTTATTATGTGCTGTGATGGCCCAGAGGAGTATTTGATTAGAGCATTTTCTTGTCACACCAACAAGCTAAGAGATATTATCTGCCTCAGGAGGCTAAATAGAGGACTTGAGGAATAAAAAGGTCTATTGTTATTACATGCATAATCTTGTGACTGAAAATATCACCAGGGATTTGGGAAGCTTTGTGGATAGATGAAGTGAAGCAGCAGTAAATGCAAATAAGTTTGGTTTACCAACACTAGTGTATTGTAATTACTCTTTTTAGCTAAACCTAAATTTAAGACTAACCCAGGGAATATTCTAAACATGGTATAATTACAATCATCCTTGCAATGACTTTTCTTTTGTTTATCCTTGAGAAAAGTGTCTGCCTCAGTAGTGAAGTGACTTTTTAGACTATAATACCTAGCTTCTGTACTGATGAGCTGTTGAGAAGATCTAAATCTTTCCACTCAGTCTTGAACTAAATGAAGTCTGACCTCAAAGGAGTTATACCGACGTAGGTGACAACCTCTTGAGGACAGAGAATCCACAGCAACAAAGCTGTAACTCGTATTATCCAAGGTCTTTGCTCCTTTCTAGGCCTTTATATCCTGTAGGAACACTGACAAGTATCAGACCCACAAACAACCTGACAAATCCAGAGCCACATAAAGCAGGAGGAGGATGTTGTTTCATTCAGTTAGACTTCACATCCATCACTGTTAAGCTTTCTTTTCAAAATTTTTTTTCAAAGGAGAAACATTACATTGTCTCAGATCACCTCAGAATCACCCTAGAAATGTTCCCCAAATAAAAAACTATGAAAAAACATAAGTGAAGACAGAGCCTGATGCCTAAGTCACATTAACTCTGCTGTAAAACTAATGTAGGCCAAAATATTTTAAATATATAGTCCTAGTGCTAACAAAATTGTTTTAATAAATGGCCAATTGTCTCAAAGACAGTAGCACAGATTTGTGACAATGCTTATCTCCCCCTTCCCCCCCCCCTCCCCGTTAACAGAATAAAGAAATACAAAATAAAAAACACTTACCTTTTTTTTTTGGAAATTAAACCAAACTTCTCCTGAAGCTGATTATATGGAGACTCTGTGGGCACATCTACATGTTCATTAATGTGCTTTTGCTAATGCGCATCAAATTTAGTACTCCATTGTGAGGTACCAGATAAAGTGATGCCCAGATAAAGGCTCATTACCTTACTTTAATATACATTAGTGAAAGCACACTGTTTTTTGTGATGTTTTAATGTGCATTAAAATCAGCAAATGCCCATTAAAGCGCACATATAGATATGCCCTGTTGAGAAACTTTCACTTTTATCCTTTGGCCCCTATATTTTCATTTTGATTCAGGGAAAGAAAACTCTCAGAAGCAACTTTTAAAATGCAATATGAGGGCCTTTAAAATTGAATCAGAATTTGCTTATCATCAAGGATAATAACTGTGGATTGTTTCCTAGTATGCACAATAAGGCTGTGCGAAGCTTTGGTCACAAGGACACAATCTGGTGTGTAGCTACAGCCCTGTGCACCAGACCTGGCCTTGCCTTCATACACTAGATCTGACTTTCTCTCCCAACTTTGTATCGGCTGGATTGAGGCCCAGCCCCACACATGCCAAACTGAGCCCCAACAATACGCACACTAGATTGGGGTTGCCCCTCCCCAGCCCCACACACTAGCCCAGTCCAGCATATGGGGCCATGCCATCTGGCTGTGGGGCTCAGAAATTTGGTGGTGGGGAAGTGATGGTACTGTTAATTGCCATCACTCTCCTACCACCAAATTTCCAGACCTGTGGGGCAACCTGAGGTTGAGCACTACTGGTGCACACAGTTTTGGAGAAGTTAAAGTCCAGCACAGTAAAGAGAATGAAGAGGGCAGCAAAAGGAGAGAGATGTGGGGCTTGAAGGGTATGAGATGGAGGCTGCCCTAGGTGGTTCTAGCCTGGCACTTGCCCCCAGTGAGGCAGAAATTGTACTCTGACCATCTTGCCCAATGAATATTAAATGCACAATGTACTGGGCCAGCATCAAAAGGAGGGCTGCAGAGGGGCCTCACTAATGCCTAACTTGTGGGCTTATGGTTAAAACATTCTGCTGGGAAGCCAGAGATGCAGGTTATACTCCCTGTATCTTGCCCCATATCACATAGGAACTGTGTACCAGAGCAAACAATTGTACCCAGATCTTTAGCATCCTTGGCTAGAAGATGAACAACCTTTTTCCAGTCGCAGAACCCCAGTGTCATCCAGGTTTCCTTCCTTCCTTCCTTTAGTTTTTCACTCTATTTAAGCAATAGCTAAGAAGATAGCAACTAGGGACCTATTTACAAAATTAAAAATGTAGTTTATGTAAGTCAGTCTGCAATGGATTAAAGAGAAACCCTAGGCAGTGTCAAGAAATGTCTGGTCTTGCATTCATATTAAAAAAAATAGAAATGCACATCACACATGAATAAAATGGTAGTGCAATTATATGAATCAGCTTTGCACTATGCCATGAAGTTCACTGACCTCTCCCAGAATGATCACCAAGGGGAACAAATTCTTAAATGTCAGAGATGGGCCACTAGTGCTTATATGGATGTGGGAGAGGAATGTTTGCTCAACTCTGCTAGCAGCTTCCTTTAACCTCCTTCATGCTTCTAGGAGTAAGGAGCTTTTGAGACTGCATATCATCTCTCCTAGTGGTAGCACTATATCCCCTGTGCAAAATTTAACAAAGAAATAATGGCCTTCTTGGACACTCACTCACTAACCCTGACTTGCATCTTTTATTCTGAGAATCTAAAGAAAAATGGAGCTCAGCTTCATTTTTAATGTCAGTATTAAGGAATGCACTTCCTAACACTGAAACCACATCATCTACCTAAGTGCTCAAATTGTATAGCATGAAAAGTAGCAAGCCATCCATCTCACCAGAAGCAAGGTTATGGCACCTTTCTCTTTGTACCTTCATTGGCTTCCCAGCTTCAACTGCATCAAGCATAACATGCTTGTTTAGTTGTCTTCACTTCCAAGATCTTTCACAGACCATTGCAACATTATCTTCTGATGAGCCAATAATCCTGGACTGTGTCCTCCATTAGATAAATGAGTATCATGTTGCTTTCCCCCATGCTGACCTCCCACTTGGAAGACCCACTTTATGAACATCTGAAACGTTGTTTATTGTTCACCTTCAAAACTCTTTAAAATATTTTACAAATCCCTTAGTAATTTTGGTTGTGGTACAGTGCGTGGTGTTTAATACTGTTTCTTTGTCAAGCCATTTATTGTCTCTTAGATTGCAAGTTCTTTGAAATTGATTCCATTCTTCCATACTGTGTTTCTATAGGACCTAGTACAATGCAGCCAAGGTCCATGACTAAGTTTCCTAGACATTGATAATATATATAAATAATGAATCTAGTAGTCCAGGCCCATATTCTGGATATGAGGGCCTTACTCTGACCTCACCATTTCCAGTAGTTTAAAGCCACTGAGCATGGGACACAGATGGGACACGTTTCTTTTTCCAACTCAGATTCCAATATTAATTACATTCAATGCAGCCATTCTGTCTGATTTGAAATGTACATACGAGTCATGCAACAGAAACACTTACTTCATCTGTTATGTTAACCTATACCAGGCCACACATTTCTGTGTTTGTGATCTTGTTTTAACACAAAGCTGTACCAATTTAATTAAAATTGTATTTTGAAAAATAACATAGGTAAATCAGTATAGCCCCTGTGTCAACCCTCAGACATAGATTATAACCTGGCTTGTAAATACTTTCTTCAGTACAGAAGTGATTAAATGTTTTATATCACCTTGAAATAAAAGTGGGTTTAAATCGATTTAGGAGAGTGCACATTTGCAGCAAAGTATTTTTCAAATTTCTCATTTCCTTACCCTTCACTGTTAGTTCATTAATTTAGCCCACCTTTCACATTATGCTAGTGTCTAATTAATATTCATTAAGCTTTCACTAGGTACCATTAGGGCTGTGCTAAATTTCGCTGGCAGTTTTATTTCAATGCTGTTTCGACTCGTTTCGAGCTCGAAACAGCAAAATCAAAATGAAGCAGAGAGCTTCAAAACAGCCTTGAAACAAAACGAGGCAAGTGGAAACATTTCAAAATATTTTAAGTTTCAAAGCTCAAGCTGGGCCTGCCTGCAGGGAAACAGAAACTAAAGTAAGGAGAGGGAGAGGGAAGAGGGGGAAAGCGGGGGAAGGACTGCTCTCATATTGACTGTGTAGCTGGCCAGTGACTATCATCCTTTCCTGAGGTCCCTTCCAATCCCAGTGCTCTGCGGGAGGGATGGAAAAACTGCACAAAAGGCAGAATTGTTTGAACAGCCCTGCTTTCTGCCTTGGTGTCAGTTGAGTGACACACACACAGTGTCACCTTAACACCTTAACACACACACAGTGTCACCTACCCATGTCACAAGTTTTGCCTGTCAGCAGCTAGAGGTGCCGGGCCCCAGAACCCAGAAGCCCCTACACCTATCTCCTTAAAAGCTGGCAAGCTTTGTGGGCTCAGCAGGGGCTAGCGTGCCTGCAGTTTTGAGCCTGCTGTGCCTTAACACATACACGTGACATGAGTTTTTTGCTTTCAAGACTTTGAGGTGCAGTTTCCCCCAAACCACTGCACCTATCTCCTTGAAACTTGGCAGGCTTCGTGCCCTCAAAAGTGGCTACCATTTCTGCAAGTTCCATCTAAATCAGGCCAGAAATAGCAAAGTTATAGGCTGTTTTGAGCTTCCCCATTATAGGCTATGGGCAAAACAACAAAACTGTTTCGACGAATCAAACTGGAACCGCAGTTTTGAATCAAAGTGAAATTTGAAATGAAACGCTGTTTTGTCAAAATGGCAGAATGCAAGTTAAAACGGAACGCTGCTGTTTCACACAACCCCAGTATTCATCAATACCCATTAAATTTCCCTGGCTAGTAAGAGGAAAAAAGAGTCATCTTTTTCCTTCTCTCTTTTGATAGTGAAATAAAAGTGGGAAAGGAGTGGGACTATATGAAGCAGGAAAGAGAGGAGCATGATGACCTCCTGAGGTGCCTTCCAGCCCTACTTTTCTATGAAGTTGTGAACACCAAAAATATCACCAGCCAAGGCGATTTGGTGTCTAACCCATTTGTTCCTCTTCCTTATATCACGTAGAACGTCTTGCCACCAATTTCAGTAGAAGACCCAAACGTAGTAAGAAGTATCTAGATGTGTATACCCTTCAGACCTCTTCCATGATAAGCAGCACACCACAAATAGCAGATTCAGTACTGCAATATCTGATGTGACTGAGTGATTTCTAGGGAGACAATTACAGGGACAGAAACTGGGGCAATGGAAAGGCCACTCTATAATCATTTTATTACAGTAATTACCATTTGAGTGGCTAACCTCTATGTCAAGTTTCAGCCCACCATGATTTCAAGCAGATGAGATAGTAAATCCCTGGATAAGAGGGTTCATAATGCAAATATCAATGGATACTTAACTAGAGTAGATTGGTCCTAGCAGGTGCCACAGTAGTATTAAATTATGAAGTAATGAGTTGTGTAGTATCTGCAGCTCAGGTCGCAAAATGCACTTGATCTCTGCCCAAAGGCATGCTACATCATCAGGAAGGAGGGGACAATGTACCCTATTTAAAGAATATCTGGAAAGAAACTGCCAGGATGATAAAAAAAAATCCTTCAGTGCAAGCAATGATGCAAGGTCATAATTGACCTAAAAAAATATGAGAAAACAAACCAAGAAAAGTCTGCAGTAAAGGTCTGAATTATTTTGTTCTGTGGTAACAATAAGATAGAAGCTTGCAATTCATTGTGACATGAAAGCATGTTCTAGCATATTGCCACAACTGCAATATTTCAAACAAACGGGGGATTGAAGTTCAATTCTCTCCTCTTGTATGACTACTAAAGGTCAAAAATAAAGACACTGAAGATCAGTGAGCCTTTCCCAACCATCTGCAGGGTCAGTAACTAATGGCCCATTGACTAGATCCAGCCATGGAGCCAGAAGGTTTTAGCAGCATTTTAGCAGCAGTGGGGGGTTCAGCAGTGTTCTGGCAGCCAGGAGCTTTACCTGCACCTTGGCTGAGTGATAGCAAGAAGCTGCAGCAGCGGCAACAGGCAAGTCACAAGTGCTGGTTAAGCCCTCAGCCCTGAGCTGCGTTGTTTTGACCTGCCACATATTAACTGTCACCAACCTTGATGTATAGCACAATGTACTACTTAAACTTCATAGATTTTCACAGTTTCATAGCTGTTAGGGTCAGAAGGGACCAATTAGATCATCGAGTCCGACCCCCTACCCTGGGCAGGAATGAGTGCTGGGGTCAGATGACCCCAGCCAGGTGTCTGTCTAATCTGCTTTTAAATACCTCCAAGGAAGGCAACAGTACCACTTCCCTTGGATGCTTATTCCACATTTTGGCAACCCTCACTGTAAATAATTTTTTTTCTGATGTCCAATCTGAATTTGCTTTCTTCCAGTTTGTGGCCATTATTTCTAGTTACCCCAGCAGGCATCCTGGTAAACATTGTATCCCCTACTTCTTACTGCCCCCGCCCCCAATGAGTTTCTAGGCGGCCATGTGATCACCTCCTCTTGCGGAAGCTGAAGAGATTCAGGTCTCCCAATCAGTCCAAATAGAATTTTTTCTTTAGGCGTTTAACCAGGCGGCTGCCCTCCTCTGAACCCTCTCCAAGCCATCCACATCCCTCCTGAAGTGCAGTGCCCAAAACTGGATGGAGTACTCCAGCTGAGACCTAACCAATGCCGCATAGAGGGGAAGTATCACCTCCCTAGACCTGTTTGTGATGCACCTACTTATGCAAGAAGGGTGTGGTTAGCTTTACTTATTACCTCATCACGCTGGCGACTCGTGTTCATAGCTGACTACAACTCGGAGATCCCTTTCTGCAGTTGTGCTACTTAGAGCAGTACTCCCAGGCTATAGAAGTGTTGATGATTCTTCCTCCCCAGGTGCAACACATGACACTTATCTTTGTAAATCTGCATCCTATTTTGTCAAAGTTCAGTGGAAAAACCTGTGAAAAAGCTGAATATGGTTGTACTTGAAATATATATTTTGGTAACCTTCCTCAGAGTCTGTGTTATCTGGATAAAGTGCCTAATGGCATAGCAGCAGTACTGCATGATCTAATCACTGAAGAAATGTAACTCCTCTGGGCCAAATTCCATTCTCCATTCTACTATGACCCCTAACAGAACTACACATAAGACAGGTTTATTTGGTTAATTACACCTTAAGTAGTAACCTAGCCACATGTTCAATCAATGAATAGTATGATAAAACAAGGAATAAGCCACAAAGTTATTACAAAAAAAATGTTTAATAACTTTGTGGATGGTTCCTATCATGACTTCAAACAAATGCATATCCAGTGCCCAGCCTCTGGAGCACACAGGAACCTCTCAAAACTCCTGTGTGTTCCAGATGCTGGAAGGCCACTCAGCTGATTAGGGCACCCAGCCTCAAGAACGCACCATGCACTCCCATGGCTGGGAATCAAGCTTGCTACTTGCTGGGGCAGAAGTCCAGCATCATGCTCTCCCTGCACTGGCAATACGGCCAATGTGATCTGATGTGAAATCCAATAATGGCACTTCCTGCGATGTGCAGCACGTCAGGAAGTACAATTGTTGGGATCCCACATCAAATCCCATCACACCTTTACTTTAGGGCACAGACAGAAGTGACAATTTTCACTCAATCTGGCCACAGAAAGTGAGCAATGTATAGCTGTGATCAAACACAAGTACATGGCTGCAAACCACTTTAAAAATGGCATGAGGGGTCAGATAAAGAAGTTTCAAAACTTAGCATATTCTATAACTTGTGTCTGCGCTGCCTCCTAGTCTGTCACTGTTTTCAGAATGGGAGCAGGGAAAGGGAGTGGAGGGAGTTCAGTCTGGGTGTTTTTCAGCCCCTAATGGAGGGTGGAGCAGGTATATTTGAGTGCCCCCCCACAAGGTGGGGAAACTCCAATTCACCCACCCCACCCTCCAGCACCAGCTGGGGAACCCCTAAAACAAGGTCCCTCTGCTCCCTTATCTCCCTCCCATTCTGAAACATGGACAGGCTGGAAGGGACGAAAGGCCATTGGTAGGGTATGTAGAAAAAATATTTAAAACTGTGCCTATGACTGAATCAGTGATTCTCTGAATGGGAATCGAATCTTCAGATTCAGATTTGGCCGAATCAAATCAGGACAGTAATCCAAATCAGCGAATAGATTCACTGTCCCCCGAACTGGGCTCAATCCAAATCGAATATGGCCCGTTTCCCACACCCCTAATGCTTACTACTAAAAGTAATATTTACCAACTTTACTAGCGATAGCTTCATTAACACTATGTTCATGGAACTGGGGCCTCAACTATAAACTCTTCAGTTTAGAGACTATTTCAGTATTACAGGGAAACCCACTAAGGTACATGTTAGAATATTAGTGTCACAGTATGCCTAAGTAAAAATAATTATATCTCCCTCTACTTATAATCCATAATTTACAGAGGAGAATAATATGTACTTATATAAATATTCCTTTATTGTGGTATTTTTGCTGCTATCTTACTCTAGTATGGTAGGAGAGCGGAGATTTGACTTAGTTCGTAACTTCCACCACAATCATATGGAAGAGACTTGAGTATCTATTTAGAGCTCTCCATTTGAATCAGTTAAGCATCCTTTCCATAATGGATGGAGAGCCATAGGGAATGTCAAATTCTTGGTTCATGTTGATGGACTGTACTCTAATCCCTTACTAAAAACAGCCTGTCTTTCTAAATCAAAAAATCCCTGCAGCCTGACTCTGAAAGAAAGACAAAAAGATTAAAATTAGCTATGGTGACCTTCTGTATTAAGTTATATCAAAAGAGAATTTATATGGACTATATCTACAGTAGGTATAAATCCCCCCTGACTTTACTGATTTCTGGAAAGTGGTACTGATTTTTTCACTAATCGAGTATCATGGGTGATACATGGGCCCACTGACGTCAATGGGAGTTTTGTCATTGACTTAAACAAGATCAGGATTACATACTGCACACAATACTTTTCTGTTACTATATAGTTGATCCTCCCATCCCGTATAATAGCCATAGGGCTCTGTGAAGCACTATGCCACTGCAGTGGTGACCTAAGTCCAAGTCACAAAAGGAACAGCATCTCCATTATCTGCTAGAATTGAAACTGATAGTGAATCAAGGAGGTACTGCATACCTGACACAGCCAAAAGTGGGTATAGTATATGCTACACACCTGTGCTGTAAATCTAATTATAATGTATAGGGAGGGAATTAATGGATATCCTGTTAACTGAGAAGGATAGGAATAAGTTTGCAAATGTTTTTCTATTTTCACTTCTCTCTTCTAATAGTCAGAATTATATTATATTTTCTAGGCATGTTCAGGTATATCTTGATACTGTGTGCACAAGAGAAGCGCTGTGTGAAACCTATAGCCTCATTCAATTTTTAATTACATTTTTACTTGTAATTCACACTGTGCTTCTGCTGCTATTGAGGAATAATAGGGAAGCCCTCCTGTGGCTATTTTAACATGCGTAACAAGTGAAGTGTACCAGAAGTCTATGAATCTTAGTGAAGGATGTGCCTGCTGTATATTTTCAAAGACTGCTTCTTCAAATTCTGTTAGATTTCTACCCCTTATTGCAATGCCCATTGTCTCTTTCTAGTAATTAAATTATATTTTTATTTATTCTTGCCTTTTGGGGATTTCTAGACTGTCTTAGTCTGAAAGGTTATAAACACTTGAAAAGCTCTTTAAAAGGGAAATGTTCTGCCAAGTGAAGTGATCAGTGGAACCTGCACTTTCACCCAGGCTCTCTTATACTTTTAAAATCTCTAAGTGGCATTTGGGCTTTCCTGCCAAGCCTGGGACTGGCATGAGGAAACAAGCACCATTTATTTACTCCCCTCCATGTTTGCTCAAGGCTGGTTATCGGCACCATGGACTACTTAGAATGGTCCCAAGTACCTGACAAATCCTAAGTATCAGGCAGTATTTTGTGGGTTTAGTTTAATGCAGCCCTGACCACATGCCCAGAGTCTCTCTGTTTTGGCAATGCTTCTTGACATGTGTTCAGGCCTGGAGTAAGCCAGCCGCACTACCTAATTTTTATAATTTGGCACATGCTGACTGGGAATAAGTAGGTATGGCACCCTTTTCACTAACATGCTGGTCTTGCCATGGAGGCAGCATAAATATGAGCTGGCCTTTTAGCATTGGTAGAAGTGTATAAAGTCCATGAAGTTCAGTTGAATTGCTTGTACTTACAGCTAAGTATCTGCTGAGCTGCTTTGCTGGATATAGGCTTGAATGCTGAGAACTGGGGAAGAATTAAATTCTCCTAGAGCACCTGTAAGACAAGAAGTTTGGTTGTTTTTTTTCCACTTAGTCTCTTTTGATTAGGAAATAAAACTAAACCTAAAATCTTAACTGGGTGGCAGCTGTGCCATATTGGATTTCAGAAAGCATAATAAATTGCAGTATGCTACATTTCGTACAACAAGACCATATGGGCATTAAGGTTCACTGCATTGTCATTGATCTAGTGGCCTCTGACAGTGTTACTCTGAAAATACTTCATCATCTTTAGTTTCCCAAGACTGGGAAGTTAGGCACCAAGACCAGTTATCTTCTTTCCTGACAGTCTGAAAAATATTTTAGGAGACATAGTTCCCATACCTACAAAATTTTAAGGTTCATTCTCCTAACGACATTTTTAAATGTAATGTGCCTGAGCTGCCTGCACATGAGGAAGCAGGCACAGTAATCACATTTGCAGGATGCACAGATGTATACAAAATACCCATTTCACATCTATAGTTTTCTCTTCAGCAGTAACAAATATTAATGTAGTACAGACAATGATCAGTTTGTGCTGCCCCTTGGTTTAATAGCCACTAAAGTTTTCCCCTATTTGGGTTCTTTCCTGTTCTTTCAGTACTTTAGTTGGGACTTTTCTTTTCCACGTCTGTCTTCTTCCCATTAAAGAGGTTGGCTGCTTTCTCCACAGGCGGTTGCTTTTGTTCCAAGAAAGAATATCAGCTCTAGTCCCAAAGAAAGCTTCTCCTGGACCCCTCCTTTCTTGAGGAATATCTTCATTAGGAGAGTCTCCTGTAGCTTAAGTATACCTCCTGGAGTAGGAGGGTCTGAGGCATTTCAAAGGTAGAATATTGCCTACCATCTGAATTAATTCTGAGGCTGTGTGTTTTTTTAAAAATTAAGTAAAAAATATATTCTTGAAATCACACTTTCTGAATGTGAAATCTCCATTCTAAGGGGAATAAAATATTTCAAATAATGCCTCCTACCCTGATTTAATTCTGTAAGTATTGCCTTCTAAAGAATAGAACAAGAGCAGTCAAGATAATCAGACTGCTGATGTGACCAGAAAGGTATTGAGGATAAAAGAATTAATGTCATTCTGGGCATCACAGTCAAGGTAAAAAGAAAAAAAGATATTATAATAGTATCACTTTCTAATGGGCTCTGTCTGCCAGATGTGAATGGTACTATAGACTGTTTTACAGAACACACACTGGAAAGAGTGGTATGACCTCAACTTGGGTCTCATACATGTACCCTGTGATTACCATTACTTATCCATACTACATGCCTTCAGCTGAGCTGCGCTACTTCTAGTATAAGGCTGAATGCATCCCAGGCTGCAAAAGTATAATTCACATATAGAAAAAAAAGCTAAAATATCTAAGGTAAAGAAAAAATATAGACCCAGGCCAACTGTCAGCAACAAAGGTGAGAATGGTGTGTGACAGGAATCTTCTGTGGGTCTTGACTGCTCAGAGTTTTGTCTCAGTTCTTCCTGACATATAGGGCATGTCCATACATGCAAGCACATGCGCTTGCAGCAGCTCAAATACAAGCAGTGCAAATTTGAGCTGGGGCTTTTTGCTCCAGCGCACATGCTTGGACATGCACTTTGTTGAGGAACAAATTGTGCCACTTGGGGCAAAATAACCCTGCCTGGCTCCTCCCAGATCTGCAGCCAGGGGGCACTAGAGCCTGGGACCAGCACCTGTGCTGTCCCCAGCAGTATAAAATACTACCTTGTCCTGACCTCAGCAGTATAAAAAACTGCCCTGGCAAATAGCTCAGGATTTGCTCTCAGGAGCTTCCGGAGCCCAGCCAGTTGGTAGCTGGGGACACTACCCCTTGTGCCAGCTGGACTGCTGAAGCAACCCTGAGAGTTTCCTGCACCATTTACCCACTGCAGCAGTCTGGCAGTAGGGACTGCTGCCTGGCTATGACCTGCTGCACACCTGCCAAACCAGGATAAGGCACCTGCCCCTCTGGGCCAGCTGCCAGTATCTTGTGGCTTCAAGGTTGGCTTCTGTGTGGCACTGCTGCCATGTGTGCCCCTTGCCTGGCCACCTGGGCATCTATCACCTGGAATATGTTCTGGGGGTGGTGGCCTGTTTTGTACTGTCAAAGCATGTCCTTCTGGCAGGGCACTGTTTGTGCCTACTACTTTAAGGGCCTGAGACAGCAGCTGGCAGGTGACTGGTTAGGGCAGCCATTTTTGATTCAGGGCTGCCCATATAAACAGGGCATTTTGCTGCTGGAAGGCTAGACAACAACACTGCCTGGCTGCAGGTATCATCTGGAGGTAAGGGAGGAGCTGTAGGGGATAGTCAGGAGGCTTCTGGTCCTGGGCATGACCTAAAACAGCACCCTGCCAGGGGTGGGTGGCCTGGTGGGTGGCCAGTGGTGCAGGAGCCCCCAGGAAATGCCAGGCCAGTAACCATCCCAGTGAAAGGCAGGATGGGGTGCCTTAACCCCCAGCACCCACTACTGGGTGGGTTACTCCCTTTGTAGGATCTGGAAGGTGGATCCCCAGAGAGAGAGAGAGTGGAGTCATAGACTCACACCTGTCTGAACATCCCCTGACTGGTCAATGCTGGGGCCAGGACCGGAAGGGCCAGGGGCCCACTGTGAGGAACGCCCAAGTGCTGAGGGCCTGGGGTTCTGACTGGCCTAGAGGTGGGCCAGGACTAGTGGCCAAAGGCCCTGGAGGGACCACACCCATAAGGGGAAGCAGTTCAAGGAGCTTTCCTGCCCAGGGTGAAGGTGGAATAGACCGCCTGAGCAGAAGAATCCAGGCGGGGTTCAATTAGTAGGATTCTGGGGCCCAGTGTGGAGCTGGTGATATTGATAACATCTGGATGCCATCTGCAAGGCTTGTACTGCAGTGTAGGGGAGGAATGGAGCTGCAGATAGCACCCCCTGGCATCAGGGCAAGAAATGGGCAGCCTCCCACTTAATCAACATCTATTAAATAATTATCATCACGGTGTGGGGGCAAGAAGGTGGGCAGTTAGCCCAGAAACAGGTGGGCGGGCCACAATGAGATCAGCCCAGAGAAGGCCTCCTGACCCCATTTGGCCAGAAGGTCAGCCACAGCCAGCTGGGTCCAAGGTGCCAGCTCTGAGCAGGCAGGGTCCTGCCACTGCCCTCCTTAACACAAATTCTAGTGTTCCCTATTGGAAAACTGAAAAATCCCTGATAAAAAAACTGCCAGTCACTCTGTAAAATACCCCCAAATCCATGTTCCTCCACAATTAAAACAAAAGAACACTATATATACAGTCAGTCATATATATATATATATATGAGATGGTGATCATTTGAGCAATGTTTTATTGATATATCTACAATGTTAAAGCACTGACTGTTGGGGGGCTACAGCCACACAGGGGTTATGACTCCCCATCAGGGGCCAAATGGCCCCTGCAGGGGCTATTTCCCTGCAAGATCCACATGCCCCAACACAGCACCCCAGTTGCTGCCCCACCTGGCCCCATCCCCTGCCAGCTGCTGCAGACCCCCCCCCGATGGCTGCCCCCAGCCCCCTCAATGGCTGCCCTGCCTGGCCCCACCCCCACCCACACTTGCACCCCCAGGCCCTCATGGGTGCCCCCCAACCCCAGGCACCAGCACTTAAAGGAAAAAAAAGGCTCTACTTACCCCAGGAGCAGGGTTGGGGGGCTCTGGAGCCTCCTGGCAGAGCCCCCCTGGGTAGCACAGGTCAGGAGGACCCAGGCTGGGGCTGCTGAGGCTGTCCCTCTGCCCCCTGCTGTGCAGGCAGGGTCCCAAGTGATCCTGAGGGCAGCTGGAGCTGCCAGTAAGTGCCGGGGTTTTTTGTGGGTTTTTTTTTTTTTTAAGTGAGCATGCTGGGGTGGGGGGACAGGGAGCAGGGGCCTCAGGAGGCTGAGGGGGATGGGGCTGGGCACGCCAGGGGTTGGGGAGGCTTGGGGTGTAGGCAGGGGGTAGGACCAGGCACCATGGGGTCGGGGGACTGGTGCAGGCACTGCAAGGATTAGGGACTTGGGGGGAGGTACGTGGGGAGAGCCAGGCACTGCATGGATTGGGAGGGTCAGGGGGGCTGGGGCCAGGTACTGCTGGGATCGGGGGGGCCTAAGGAGGGCAAATGGGGGGTGGGGCTGGCCACTGCAGGGAGCGGGTGGGGCCACACTGCTTCAGCACCAGGGCGAGGGGCCAAGCATGGAGTTGCTCTGGCAGCGAGAGCATCTCCCTGGAGCATCCAGCCTCTGGTTTCCTCAGGGCACAAACTGGGACTGTGTCCTGCTCCACTTTTTTAAACTTTGGGTTTTTTTAGACCCAGGGGTCTAATTTTCTCCCCTCCCTGCAAATTTGCAGAATGGGGAACATTTTTTCATTCCTGCATGTGCCTCTTGCCCTGCTTCAAAGCAGTTTGAGATGGGGCAAGAGGCACATGCACACTCATCTGGACGCAGCCATAGTTTGGTCCAAATATTTTCACTGCTAATACTTTAAATTACAAGGGTACAGACATTATGTAAGCATGCTTTATTTTGTTTCAATGGCTAGAACTAAGTGACTAGCTATCCAAACCTAACTAAGCCTGTAAATATGCGGGGAGATTGCTCCAATATGCTGTAATTGCAGTCCGATTAATCGAGTCTGCTGAAGTGCAGTAATTAGGATGGAGCGGTGCTTAGTGTCTGGTCTCATGCTGACATGCATCCAGCTGAAGTAAACTCTGTTAATCCACAAAAGGAGCCAACTCTGCCCATAAGAGCAGTTTTAGCATTGAAACTTAGAAATGTTACCAGCTATTGGCTTTACATATAAAAGCTGAAAACGCTACTAGCAACTGATCTCTTTTATTTATATTTTTTATATTTTTACCATGATGTATTTTTTAGTATAGAGTAAATAAGAAATAATAGTACAAAAATACATATATTACCAAAAATATAAACTTTATCAACAAATTCTCAAAAGGAGTAGTTAGCGTAGACAATATGGACATACTAAGAAATCTGATCCCATAAAGGAATATGGGGGAAATGTATTCTTAGATGAAATACAGCTTGCTCTGTATATTCCATTAAAACGTCTGTCAGTTACTGATCAAACAAGAGGGAGAACATAATTTTAGGAATCTAAATAGAAAATTAAATCCTATCAAAGAGAAAAATAGCTGGAGAGTACTTTGATCTTTATATAAATGAAACCATTAAAACAAATCTATATTTTTTTCAATAACTGTGGCCACACAGTGTATTCACAGCCACAGAACTTTTTTTTTTTTTAAATCAATAAGATGGTTAAAACTGTCTAATGACAGCTGACTTCTATATACAAACATATATTGAACAGACTGTAGATAGAAATCAGGTGGACTAAGTCTGAATAGGTTAGGGACCATGCTTTAAAATGCCATGCCAGAGAACTCCTATGAAGATGTCCATCTTCAGGGGAGAAAGGGACCAACAGCTAACAGTTCCTGGGAAAAGAGCAAATAGAAGATCCTATACATTCAATCCTCTCTTTTGGAAGTGAGAGATGCTTTGCAACTCCTGAGGTAATTTGACCTATCACTAATTTAGCCCTTTTAAATGCAATATAAAATGATCAGCAGCTTCATATCAAGTAGCTTTATATCAGACACATCCATTTAATGTGAAACTCTGACTTGGAACAGAAGCGTGCCTGGGTAGTTCTGTGCATAGCAATGCATGGGACAGCATCAGTGGCCAGGACAATAGTACAGCTGCTTTCTATTTCTATGCCCCCACTAACTCGGTGTCTGCAGCTTTTGCTCTTGTTGCCCCACTCCCACACTCCACTTAGCTTAGGAGTCTGTTTCAAACTGAGAAAAGAACAGACGGGTGGTGATAACCTTCGTTCTAAAAGTTAGCCAGATCTCTTCCCTCAGATATTTTTAGGGCTCAGACTCTCTCAGGAAAACTCTTTCTAAATAGAACTATTCTGTATTTATGTCATGTAAGCAGGCCAGAGCATTTTGCCTGAGGTTTGACAGCCATTTGACTACCCAGTAATACAGGAAACTTCTCCTCCAGCAATAAAAATCAATGTTATAAGGGTAGTGACAAAATTATTTAGGAACATGAAAGTGTTCTTCCAGCCATGAAAAGTGTTTCTGCAAAATTTGGATTCAGCAACTCCTGTGTTTAATATGTCTCCGTGACATAAATTTGTTCAGTATAGAACTAAAAGGATAGATTCCTCCACAAATAACAGCACTGCAGGCTATTCCTGGGCCTGGAAAGTCACACTGTTTGTGCACCACAACTAGTGAAGATTATACAGAGCAAAAAAGTGTACTATATTACCACAGTGCAAACCTCAGTGTTTTCAGAGTCTTGAATCTTGCTTTATTCACCATAGGCTGTGTAACATGTTCATTCCCTCCAAACTGCAAGGAAGGAAGGATTTTTTTTTTAATTACCATGTATGTATGCACAGCATGGCACACCTTAGTTTTGTTCAAAATACTTTATGGTCCCTGTTAAAAACACCACTGTTACTTTAAAAACAAACAATCAAAAAACCCCAAAAAACAAAATGGGCAAAAACATACTGAAAAATCTGCAACACACTTTTTTCCAAAGCCTCATAACAAAATCAAAACAAGCTCTCATCAGAAACTTACTCAAAACCTTTGGTTTTTTCCCCCCAGAGAGAATTACTTCCATCAAAAGAATGTAACTTTTCTATCAACTGATTTTAGCACTACAGCTCTTCTAAAATAAATATAATTATAGTAGAAAAATATATTTTGCTTATTCAGGAACAACATAGGTGGAAATGCCAGATAGTTATATATAGAAAGCAGGTTGTTCAATTAAAAAATAAAAATATACTACTTTTACTCCTTAATGGTCACTATTCCTCCTGGTTATAAGGCAGGATGCTGTCTTTTCCACCACTCTGGACTGATTCCTCACTAATTTAAATAAGTATAAACCCACTAAAGTGAAGTTTACTTACTAAATGAGTTTGAGGGCTTAGTCCTACAAGATAATTAGAAGCCCACCCAAACCTTGCCAAATGCATACTTAGCCTTAGGAATATAAAGAAAATAGGATGGGGTAAAAATAAACAGCAGCTGGTTGTACTAAATGCTGTAGGACTTGAGAACAAGTCTGCAATGAAAAGCTGAGTTTTCCAAAGGCAAAATGAATTGTAGGTTATAATATGAAAAAAAATGCTACTTTTTGGTAGTTGGTTGTGGGCTATAAGAAGACATGAGACATGTCAGCTTTATAAAAAGAAAAAAAAACATAAGCATGTCCAATGAAAACCATCATTATTTTATTGTAGACAGAAGGCCTGATCTTCATTTATATGAAAGCCCTCTTACACTACTCCATCAGTGTAAAGAAGCTTCAAGTTCCTTCATGCTAACAGTGTTGTGAATGGTCTTTAGTGCGAAAGAGGATCATGCTAGTAGTGTTTTGAAATGGTCCTTTTTACCAGGTATCATATTATCCAAAATAATGGTCAAATAAGCATCCGGAAAGGAACTTGTAAAAGATGCTGCTTTCTTACAATTGGAGAAAAAAATCTTTGTCAACCTTCCCCGCAAGTGAAAGGTTTAAGACCTGTGATTTTACAATTAAACTCATTCAAATGACCCTCCAATATGAAAAGAAAAACACTTCTAAGATACATGAATTCATACTCATTATTTCAGATGTTGAGGCCAGTTATAACAGCTGCAAAGCTGTACCCTTAGAATCAAGAAGGAACTGAATATTAATATTTGAAAAATCACTAATGCTTCCAAATAGAAATGAACCTGGGAAAGTTCATCCACTCAATTCACTCTGCATCAGTTCATATGCTCAAATGAATTTGAACACTATATATCCGATTCTTCGTATAAGCAGGTAAATAAATGAGTCTCCTGACAGGAAACCAGAGAGAGAAAGGAGTTCTTCTGTAAGCATTCATGTCTTCTCATTGCTAAGGAAACCACTGCCTTTGTCTGTAATGAGTCACAATGGCGCTCTCATTTGAATTCTGATTAACAGATGTCAAATTATCTCTAATGTTGCATTTGCTTCCATGGAATTATACCATAGATGAATTCAACCCATCTTCAAGCAAGGCAAACACATGAAGAAATGCTTTGTATAGAAGTTAGAATACAAACAGTACTAACAAATATATATTTTAGTGATACGTGGACATTTGTTTCACTTCCCCATATATTTATTATTAGCAACATAATTTATAAATCCTGTATGAACACACGTGTGTGTTTATTTAATATAATAGATATACTCTAGAGAATGTGTGTGTATTTTATATATGTATAATGCATGTATATTTTGTATGCATTTTATACACCCATATATGGGCAGGGGTTGTATATGCATAGATATATAATTTCACTTATATTTTTATGAGGCGAGTAAAAGGTGTTTGAAAGGACAGAACAAGATGATAGGATTATAGATAAGTAGGCCTGGAAGGGACCTCTAGAAGTCATCTAATCTAGCCCAACCCCTGCCTGAGGCATAATCATCCCTATCCAAACCTACCTATGCAATCCATAATGAAACTACCATTAACCCTGAAACACAGACCTAACACCCTAACCTGCCATAAGTAAAGCAGAAGAACCATGGAAGCCAATGTCCTACTTCTATACAAGATTATCAATATATGCTCAAGATCCCAGGTAGAGGGCTATCCCCATCCTCATGACAGAGGAAGGCTAAAATCCCCACAGTCTGTACCAATGCAGGAAAATTCTTTCCTTACCCCAAAATATGGCCATCTGTCTGACCCTGAGCAGAGGGGTGAGCCCTTCTAGCCAGGTACCCAGCCTTGGTCCCAGCAGGAGCACTGGCACATCCCAGTCAAAGTCCCCAGCCTAAGCTGTAACCAACACCCAATGCCAACACCTAACACCCAGTGTGCTTAATTGTAGCCAACACCCAATCTGCTTGTCAGTAGGATTGTTTAGATGAGGACAAACAGGCAGGCGCCTGGGCTGGAGAGAGGAACTGGATACTGTATCTCTCCCACGGCAGCCTCTCCTACTGCTCCTTAGTGCACTCCTAGGGGCTCTCCGAGGAACCGCTGTGTTGAGACTCTGCCTCCAGTCTCCAGCCTGTCCCTCAGTCCCACTCTCTCTCTCATTCCCTGCCACAGGGAAACTGCTCCCCCCTTTTATCCAAGCCTCTCAGCCAATCCCAGCCCAGAGCCCTTCCCGAGCTTTTGCTAATGGCTCTCTTTCAAAACTTCGCTGGGGTTATGTCACCCCTCCCACTTCCAACAGGGCTGCCTCCAAAGCAGTTTCACTCGCCCTCAGAGCCTACAGTGTCCCCGCTGGGACAAACTCTGTCTCTCTGCCAGGCAGCCCTCTCCATTCTTTCAGGTGGGTCCATTTTTTAAATGCTGATACATATACATATATATATATAAAATCACCTAGCTCGCTGTCCAGTGCTTATATACCTGTGTACTCATCACTGAACAATACACTAAACTGAAATCAAGGCAGGAGATTATGGTCAGAATTCTGCTAGCTTTGTCTGCCTAAATGGCAATTTTGTAGCCATGTAAGTGTTGTTTTGGGCACTTGCATGTAATTCTACTACCCTTCACTATGGACACACAAGTCCATGTGCATAAACTGAGTATGCATAGTCAGCTACACACTGGCCAGGTGGGTTTCCAGTTTTATACATGCACCTGTTCTGACTGCATAAATGCAAATAAGTCCAAAACCCATGACTGGCAGATGTAGCTGGGGAAGGACCCTCATGTATTTTAACCCCAACATCTAAGTGGTTAGGACATGGGCCTGAGAAGCAAGGGGCCTCGGTTCTAGGATCCCTTTGCCCAGAATGGATTTGAACTTGTATTTCTCTGACATGTTAGCACTATGCTCTAGCCACCTCTTCATAGAATAGGCATCATCCAGGTCCTTCTCTAGTCCTTTTCAAACTGATAGCCAAGAGAAAGAAAGGAAGTTAGAAAATGTGTGACTTAATGAGATGGTTGCTGCCCTCAAAGAAGAGCTAGCTTTGGGTTCTAACCTAGACCCTTGCTCTCAGTAGGGTACGAGTTGTACTACCTTCCACCTATTTTATCTAATGACTGTAAAATGCAAAGGGACTTTGTTTCAAAAGGAGTACTAGAGAAGGTACTGGCTAATGCCTACCATGGTTAGAGAACTGTTAAGAAGCCAGAGAAATACAGTTATCCCTGGTTTTTCCTGAACTTATGCTCAGGTATGCACTGATATAGCTGTATATGTGCCAAGCCAGCACATAGCCTACTATATATGCTCAGTCAACATGCACATGCTTATGCAACTACAGTGCAGAGATAAGCAGCAAAAAGTGCCTTGATATGTGGCTAGAAAATTGCCATTTAAGCACAGAAAGGAAAACAGAATTCCATACTTTGTGGATTGGAATGAATTTACTGGAATACTTTTGACTACTCCGGGTTTTTGGTGTTGGTTGCAATAAAAACTATCGGTAATGCCAGTACATGCTTGTCATTAGGAAGTTATAATTTACTGCAGTTAATGCTTGGTGTTATAAGGTAAACATATTTCTTTTCTATGTATTCAGGATAGGAACTATAAGAAATCCAGGAAAATGTAGACTTATTAATAGCACCTACTTTACATCATGGTCCATTTCTGAATTCTGTTTGCCATGCTGTTTCTTTTTAGCAAACCAGATGCTCAGATAATATTATTTCCTTCCTATAAACGTCTCACTCTTCTAGCTTGGAGAAGTGGGTAGGGAGTCTACTACTTTTGCTCCTTCTTAGTCTAATATGTGGCAGCTTCTTTGTCCGTTCTACTATCAGTAACCATATTGATATTTTTTGGACGCTGCTTACAGTGTGATTGTTACTATTAAGCAGTGACTTAATCATATTGGCTTCCACAAATGTTTTCTGTCTCCTAATGCTGTTTGCCCACCAAACTAATGATAACATTTCTTCAGTCATCTTCACCAAATCTGCTCTGTTGCACACAAGCCTGTTCAGTATATAACTACTTGACGTTTTCTTGGAACAGGCTAGAATAGACAGCTGTATATTTATAAAGCATTTCTATCTGTGGTGAATCTGCATATTAATATATTTAAAGGAAAAAGAGGAAAACACTATTTATTCCTGTTCTTCAGAAAAGATTTTCATTAATAAAACCTGTCAGATTTAGAGCGAAATGCGTAAAATAAAATGTTCATAAAATTACAGAGCCAACTCCTGCTCTGACTGGCAACTTTATTGGCTTCAAGGGCTATGCAAGACAAAATATGGCCCCAAGGTTGAAAATAACCCTACAGAATAACTAGGTAAATCCTTACAACTCCAAGTAATATGCCACAGAAAGATCATTTGAAGTCTCACTGGGTTATTTAAAAAAATATTATTTAAATAATAAATGTGGGGCATTTCCTCCCTTCTCCAGAGGAATATACATACATATTTCGAAGAAGTTGGGGAATCAGTCCACCAGTTCCCACTGAATATCAGTGAGATTTGAGAACCCTTGGGCTCCTTTCAAAGTCCCAGAAATACGTAGTTCAAAATTTACCCCCCTGTTGGTATGTGACTTTTCAGTAACTCAGGAAGCAACAATAGCAACAAAAACATCATCCTATATGGCTTCCTCAAGTTTGGTAGTTGCTAGGATGTTTCCTACAGTTCTTCCTTTCCAGACAGACTCCTCCTGTTTCAGAGAGATTCCATCCCCTGCCATGTCTTAAAATAAAACCTAGCAAATATCATCAAACTTTGGAATGAGCAGGAAAAAAATATCGCTGTATTTCTATGTAGTGACAGTAAGTTTAAATAACAAAAGACTCATCCATCCCTATGCACAGTTCTACAATCTGCTGTCTTTCCCTACACTTTCTAAGGAACATTTAGGCATCCTCTCTCTTTTTGTCCCTTTTGCAAAATCTTTTTGGAATCCAGTTATAAAGATTCACTTGCAATCTAGTCCCACCATACGTGCACAGTTGAAAGGGACATCTGTGGTTGTGAAGATTAGCCCATAAATCAACAACATAAAAACGTCATCCTGTAAATAGAATGCTAGCATTTTTGCCAATCTTCCATTAAGAAGGATATAGAGATCTGTACAACTGGAGAATTTAGTCCAGGCTAAAATGTAATAGAGAGTAGCATCATTTGGCTAGGAACAGCAACAGAAGGACCCATAGTATAGACCTATGTTAGACTGAAAACAACCTATGCAATTGCACAAATGTGATAGTAATTGCACCAGTTAATAAACAAACGTGTTCTTCCAGTATCTCCTGTAGGGTCTATAAGATTTTTCTCATTAAATTTAAGGGCCTTGGGTTGAGATTACTGTTGTACTGAAAGCCTTGCATTGACTTCCTGGCAAATAAATCATGTTGCTTTGTTTTTTGACATTTTTCTTGTTCAATAAGTTGTTGCAAAGTCTTATATTGCTATGTGAGGTTTGTCAGGTTGCTGTGCTGTGACGTAAATAGTCATTTTAACAGTCGCTGGAATTCTGCAGAGGCATTTCCTTTCAAGAAAGCAATATAAACTAGTATTCTGAGGGGTGCTGGCTTGTTTTGTCAGATTATGATAACAAAACACTGTTTGGGAGTTACTGTTTAAAAGCTGTATCCTTCAAAGGGAATAGAGAGAGGCAGAGGCTGACACTTTTGAAATCCTATTTTGAGTTGAGAAATCCACATATGGTGGCTAGATAAAGGCATTAAAATCCATTAGTAGAAGCTTTATACCCAAACATTTAAGACAGGTTGGTTTCATTCATTCTTCCTTCATTCCTTGAAAACTCATCTTGTATTTCTTTTAAGCAGTGTATATTTTGCATCAGTGTGTCTTCACATTCCCATGATCATTCAGATGATCAAGTATCTTTTTTCACATGTCCCCAGATAAAATGCTAAAACTGAACATTATTATTTATTAGGCATAGTATTTATTATTGCTCTAAGGCCCAACTCCACAAAAATTTTTGGAAGTCCAAGTTTCATTGCCTAATTCCCATTGATTTTCTTTGGAGGTAGGAGCTTCAGCACCTTTGTGAAGGCAAAGCTAGCATGTATGCTACTTTTTAATTACACTTTGTTCTCTGCATATGCTAATTTTCAGATTGCATGTATCTAAGTCTAATTTTGTTCTCCTCTTCTTTGAATCAAAACTTAATGAAATGATATATTCAGATTTATTCTCAATCATAATTTCTAATATCTTAGATGCTCTAGGGGGTGAACTAAATTTCTGTTTGGTGAAATCTGGTGTGAAACAGACTACTTGAAATGTGTGTTTCTCCTTCCCCCCAGTTTATCACCATTGAATATTTTGTTCAGTGAAGCATATTAAGAATAGTCTATACTGGTCTGAATAAAAATACTAATGTATCTTGCATAAATTAAACCACTGCATTCCCCAACTGCAAACATAACTCACTTGCTTGGACAGTCTTATCTAACTGAAGCAATTAATTACTCAAATTTCTTCAAAATAGGCTTTGTACTCCTTTAAATTGTTGTTTATACATATACACATATACTTCATACTGCAACAACAGCATCATCCCATGCTGATTCTACTTGATCTATGTCTGTGACCAGCGGTTAACCAGGCAATGCTGGGGGGGTCAGTTGACCTGATTCCTGCTGATTTCTCTTCACACATGTTAATGACCCTCTCTCCTTTTCAATGATGTTGAGGTTCCATTAATGAAACTACCCTTTCTTCTGCAATGTTGTTGCCTGTTATCTATATCTGTCTTCTATTTCATAGCCCTGCAAACTGTTTTTAGTTCTAGCTAAAAATCGTAACTCAGGTGTGATATTTTTAACTCAGATGTACATTAACTCAGGCATGGAAATGAGTAACAGGAAAATGTTGGATGTACTGTCAAGATGCTCAGGAAGACTAGATTTTGTATTATGAATCTGAATCAGAGATGCACACTTAACTATAATGACTATAGGCCTAATAAAACAGAATATTTTGACTATTCTTGCCTAATTCATTTTGGCTTTTTTAAAACTTAATGCATAATCTAGCAAGTTAGTGAATATTCCAATATAGATGTAGTTTTGCTTTGATCTTAAAATAAATAATATAGCTCTGGACCTCTTGCATATGAGTAAATCTGGTTTCTCTTTAACAGGACAAAAAAGTGTTGTGTTGATGCACCCCACCATCTGCATCTCCCATGTTTTCAAAATCATAGCTCCACCCATGACTCTACCTATTAATTAAATAGATTTAAATATCTAAGGCTCCTGACGCACATTATGTTTCTGGCAAGATAAAGGTGTTAATCGTGTCAGAAATAGCAACTGGCCACACATTCACAGAATTTATGGCATGGCAGCATAACACCACAAAACCAACTACAAAGATATTACTTGAAAAACATGTCATATCTTTGTGGCTGGGTTGCATGGTACCTTAACTTATGAATTTATAGCATTATAGGCATTGCCCTAGGGCTTGAGCCCCAGAGTGGTCCCAATCAACTGATTGTTGACTGGCAGGGACCACCTTGGGACTCAAATCCAGGGGCCATTCAAGCTCCACTGTTGTTGCTGGAGCTGGGCAACAATCAGCTAATCATTGGCAGATCAGGATGCCCCTACAGATTCAAGTGCTGGAGCTGTCCCATCCTGCTTTCATCTGGCAGGGAACACTCCAAATTCAAGTCCCAGAGCAGTCCCTGCCAGCTCATGGGAGATCAGGATGGCCTGGGGCTGAACCCTAGGGAAAGACCCCCTTGCTAGCTGACAATCAGCTGAATGGAGTGGCCCTGAGGTTCAAGCCCCAGGGCCACTGCCAGGGACTGCCCTGGGACATGAAACCTGGGTGGTCCCCACCACTATCTGCTCAAATGGCTTGTAGTCAGCCACCCAATGTTGGGCACCATGTGTGGCATGGCAGGAGGTGCTATTGTTGAGATTAGAAATCAGGTCCAATCCTGCTTTTCAGTTATGTCTGACAGAGGCCTAAGTGTGATCCTATTCTACCCTGTTTAAGTCCACTGAAAATTCATCAATACATCTATTTTTGTAACATGATGTCATCTATTTTTTAACACTGAGTAACAAAAAAACAGTGAGAATGGGGAGGATAACTAATCCAACTTTTGAAATAACCGCTTTTCAGAAAGCTGGGTTGAACAGGATTATACTTAGGGTCCTTAGACCCCTGTTATGAAATAAAGAACTCCCCCAGTTCCTAGCAACTACATGGGATGCCTCTGACTGCCAAGGAATAACCTATAGATCCTTCAAGAATCAGGGCAAAAAGTCATTCTACTTCCATTAATTATTTTCAAAAGGAAATAGTTCAGTTCTTCTGAAATTAAAAATTTCCTGAAGTATCAAGTTCTGCATTTGGTTTGAATTGGAACACAAACATTTTTCAAAATGTTGAAATTCCCCAAGAAAAAAACAAATTCCTTGTTTGGGCCAGTTTTTTAAAGTTCCCTATTACTTCATTATTGTTTTTGGCCTTAGAAGTGCAAGGACCAGAAAGTACTAGTTTTGTGCTCAGAATCCCCTCAGAAAATATTGCACTGCTGCCGGGCTACCATGCTTACTTGTATATTTCTAGTGCATGGTATATGTGTATATTAGTATTATTGTACTAGTGAACCAACATGCAATCAGTGTCCAGTTGAATTCAGTAAATTAAAAGTATTTTAAGTTTTTTTCTAAACAAAGAAAATATCACAATTAAATGTTATTTTCTTAAACACATTGATTACTAAGTCTTACTGTATCAACATCTTTAGCTTTTACAATAGAGCATATTAGACAGCATCACAGCCAATAGTAATAAGATTCCAGACATACTGAAAGTGAGTTAGTTGCTCTGCTGCAGTTAACACTATGCATAATGAAATAAAAATGTAAATTAACCATGAGTCCTATTCTGACTACCCCCATCTTGGAGAAATACCTTCTTTGAGAAGTCCTACAGTTTTTCAGAGGATTGCTAGTCAACTCAAGTAAGTGTGACAATTAATAGACAGTTAACAATTAATAGATTTCTGGTATATTAAAATTATTTTTAAGCTTAAATATATCCTGCTTGGAAATAAAAAGTTTCTCTTGGTGTGAAATTGGGACCATTTATAATGTCATGCAATTATAAGACAAATCAAAAGAATCTCAGCTTTAACTATTAATTTCCAGGATTTACCCTATACCTTTTGGGCGAGATTTTCAGTTACATTTCTGGAAGCAATTTAAAAAGTTGGCCTTTTGTCATTTTAACATCATGGAAAATCCAAAATTGTAAGTGGTTGGACTCTATAATCCAGCAATCATAGTAAACCCCTTGTTACACTGCTGAGCAGAAAAAAGGTTCTTTGACAAGATGATTCAGTTTTATTCATGCTAATGTGAGTCACAGAGCCCACAGAATAACTCGTGACTACCCTACAGTGTTCACTAGGAGATATGTTTTATTTAGCCATAGTTAGGTGAAATCGCCAAGATGCATTTTCACTCATTTTATTTCTTTTTCTTCTCTATAAGAAAGTCTTGTTGCAGTCTAGACTCACCAGGTCACGCCACGGATACTGAGTAGAGTAATATTATTAACATGATAAACATAGTCTGTACCTCTAATTCACATGCTCTACACAAGAAGACACAAATAAGGCAACTCCCCCACTTTACTTCTAGAATCATTTTATTTTTCTGAAGCTAAGAAGTAAATTGCTTTCTTCCTTTTCTTAATTTTAGTCAGTTACCATCTGAAACAAACACCAGGAGGAAGCCCACCAGCAGGCCTTCCTGTCACTCTTTTGCTTAAAATTCTGAGTGCCACTTGGAAGTAACCTCACTCTCATTGCTCAAAACAAAACGGAACAAAAAATCATATTGAATAGACAGTCTGCAGAGGAATTAAATTAGAAAGATGACTAATTTTAAGTTTCTTAAGTACATTCCTCCTACAGTAGATTTTGTATCAGTTTTCTAGATCTAATTAACCAGATACCTCTATATCAGAATTTGCTCATAATAAACTTGTTTGAATTTTCTTTAAAGGATATGTAGTTTGTTTTTGGATCTGAATAGAGCTAGTCTAGGTCTTGAGCGATGTACCCCTGGTCCACCACTGACTTCCTCTGTAATTGTGGGGAGATGAAATAGGGCCAGGGAAACAAGTTATTCTTAGTAGTAACATTTACTAACTTCCAAGGTCTTTAGGACTTATAAATAAGGTCAGATAAGGACCATTTTGCAACTACATTTAACTGTGCAAAGCAACCAAATAATATACTGACCCAAATGGGAAGGAATTAAGAAAGGAGAATGATCTTCTGGCCAAAGACACTGGTAAATCCCCCACTCTTCCAAAACAAATCCTGGGATCTTTTAAGTGCAGACAGGACCTCAGACCTTTAGGGTTGTTTTTCCCTGAGAGTCTTTGGCAAAGTAGGAAATTTGTGATATGATATTTGCTTCTGGATCTGAACTTTCCCAAAATTTGCAGTGTTCAGACTCTGGATTTTAGTCTGTTTCTCTGTTTCAAGGAAACTTCCTCTTCAAACAAAATTGTCTGCATACTCATTAACTCTAAAATAAAGGTAGAGCACATTACTTCCTGAAGACTCTGAAAGCACTATGCAGACTAAGGGCTTGCCATCATGAGGATTTTTTTTTTTAAATGTTGCCAGTTATACCAGCTTCTTATACCAATATTTAGACCAACATAGTTAGGTAAGTATAAGTTATATTCCAAAATAAAAGTGGATTTTTTTGGTTTAGCTCAAATTCCTTCCAAAGAAAAATATGGTAAGGCCAGTCTTTTACTGGATAAGGAAGGCCACCTGTATAATTATATAAATATTATTATATTAATTTTAATTCATACCTAGTTTATATCACTATAAATTTCCCACATAGACAACCCCTTAAACTAACTGTTATGAGTTCTATAGAAAAGGTAAAATGAAAGAGAGCCACATTGATCTTAAGTCAGGCAGGAAGTATGGCAAAGTGACACCATAAAGATTAGTTCATTCAGGAAAGCTTAAACTTTCATAAGGGCCAACCTACTTTGTCAAATGCTACTTTGCTATAGCTATAGCATCTGATTAAGTAGACTCTCACCTATGAAAGCTTATATTTTTCTGAATGAGTTAGTCTTTAAGGTGGTGTATAGACAAAACGTGAGGTGAGTGTATGCATGACACTTTAAAGCAGGCTAAATGCTTTTGCACCACTTTAATGGTGTCAGTGTTTGCATGCCTCGGCAGTGTATTGTGCATTAATTCCAGCCATTGTAGGAAATTCAGCAGCGTGATGTGCCTTAAATGACTTGGGGCATGACTCTGAGGAGTTTTAGTTTGCTGCCCTACAGCCACAGAGCGAAGCACAAGGCTCTGTGCAGCTCTGTGGCCCTGCAGGAAGCCCTACAGGCAACCTGGCAGCAGCCTGGGAAAGCAGGCTCTGCCCAAGAAAAGCAGCAAGCCTGATCTCCACCCCACTGCCCCCTGAGCATGCCTGCCTGCCTGAGCCGCGTGGCTACAGTGGCCCTCTGGGACCATCTGAGCTGGGTGCCTGCAAGCAGGTGCCACCTGGGGGAGGAGGTCGCAGAGGGAAGCACCTGCCTCCCCCCACAGCCCAGGGACCACTCTGCCCACCAGCAGCTCGCCCTCCCCTTCCCCCCCATCCCTGCAGGAGAGGCAGGTAAGTCAGCAGGGTGTGTGCACAACACAAGTGTTTAATCGGCCCTAAGTTGAAGCAGTGTATTTTCAAACCCACCGCTTCAATTTAGGACCCCTGTTTCTTCTACACACACCCTAAATGCCACCCTATCTTGACGTCTGCCTATACAAAGGTGAGGAGTGTTATACTATTGAAAATTTAGGAAGAGTTTGGACTGACAGAATGCAGTTTAATGCCCCTATTAATTAATCAAAGTGCTCAAGGCATCCCTTAGGCTGTAAGTAGAGACAGTCAAAAAGCCTGAGGCTGAATTAATTTGGTCTTTGCAGGTTAGTCTAAACTGTAGAGATTAAATTGAAACAGAAGTGAACAGACATTCAAGAAATGCAGCCACTTGCCTGCAGTGGCTCAGGCCAGAAGCCAGGGGGCACTAGAGCATGGCTCTCTGGCACATCAAGTATGGGCAGTACTTTGCTTCCTTTTCCTGCTGCCCACACGATCTCTGGGATTTGTAGTCTGAAATCACAGCAGCAAGACTCTGTAGGGCTGCTCATCACTTCTTCTTCCTGCTTCCAGGTACCTATGGGATTTGTAGCCCACAGTCACAGCCAGCAATAAGTTTGAGTAGAGAAAGGGGTGTTTAACTCTCTGCCCTGGCCCCAGACCCCAGCTATGGTTTGCTGGGGGGGAGCCCCCCCACAAACTTGGTTGCATCCCCAGCTGGGCTTACCACCTCCCCCCCAGCATTGTCAGCCAGCCATCACTGCCCTGGTTTGAGAGCAGAGGAGTAGGGCCAGCTTTGCTTTCTGGAGCAAAAAGTCCAGCCCAGGGCTGCAAAGCATGCTGGGATGCTGAGGGACTGTGAGTTAACTTGAACCAGGAAGGGGTCTTGGGCAGAAGTTTCATAAAACCATTTGACCCAAATCAGTTAAGTCTGATACTATGTTCAATCAAATTTATCTTAAACCAGTTTCAGCCATTTTGTAACAGGTTTATATGCATTGAGTTTCTGTTATAGGTTTAAACCAGTTTCTGATCACTTAAACTGGTTTATGTGTAAGCTCTGTCCCTAGCCTTAATGACCACAGGTTATCAAAATCATAGCTAATTACCTAATGTAGTGATTTTCTCTTAACTGTTCTTCTACTTTTCCTTTCAGGATAAGTTGAAGTGGTTCATCGGTTTTCTGGTGCTAATATAGTACAAATTAATTGGTTTGTGAAAATGTTGTACCACTTTTTTCCCAGTAGAAATTAATCTATTGATCCAAGTGCCAACAGTCAATAATAACTTTTCTCTATGGCCAGATGACTAATAGGGAAACTTCTGGGGGAAAATTTTGCAAATACCACGGCAACATCCAATATTTTGATATTCTGCCCAAGTTGATAGCCTGAAGAGGTCCAAAATAGTGTTACAGTATCATAGGATAATAGAGCTGAAAGGGACCACATGAAACTATCTATTCTATCCCCCTGCTCAGGACAGGATCATTCCTAACTAAACGATCCCGGTCAAGTGACTGTCTAATCTCCTGTTGAAAATGTCCAGGGCTGGGGATTTCAGAACTTCTCTAGGTATCTTGTTCCAGTGCTTAATTACCCTCATAGTCAGGGTGTGTTTGCTTATAGGCAAGGTGTAACACTGGGCATGATCCACAGATCCTGATGAAGAAATGGAAAATAATTCCATGCCAAAAAGCAAGCTAATAAGTTCTCACTTCATAACATGCTGACCGGCACAGATCTGACAGTAGTAAGGAAAAGGAGGTAAAATGCTAATGAGACAGCTGCAACTACTGCAGAAACCAAATGTCATCAGTCCACACGGATTTCCACAACCACAGGCCACATAGCTGGGTATGCAGGAGTCAGGAATGCCTAAAGCCATTCGCAGAGCATGTCTGTCTTGCTCGATTGAATCAGAGCAACAGTATCTGCCTAACTAGATTCAGAGTCTCACTGCCTCTATGTGCCTGTCCCAACTGCCTCTATGTGCCTGTCCCATAAGGCTTCTTGCCTGTGGTAGCAACTCATAACAAAATAATCTCAGACACATAAAAACAGTGCTTAGTCCTCTAGCAGTGACTGGAAAATGTTAGATAGAAGGTTTATATAGAACCTTTCAATGAGATACAAAATTATTCAGAGAGAGAAATTAGAGCTACATCTTTGCTACAAGAAACCCACAAGAGTCAGTGCCTGTTTGCTGAAATCAGGCTGAGCTATCAACACTTGTAAGTAGCTACTCAGCTACTGAAAGGTAAAATTAGGAGCTGACATGTTGACGTTTCTAATAAGCCTGCATTCTCTTAATACTTTTCTTTCTTCTCTGTAGGGGGAGTAGAATGGTATAATGATGTATCATTGTAGTTGGTCCAATCAAAGATATCACCCACAAAATCCCTTGCCTCTCACAGTTGTATAAGGTTGGTATTGTTCACTATATCATGCACCAGTCATATTTCAAGTGACAGGCTGTGGCAAATTACATACAATCTCACTAAGTCAGATTAAGAGAGAAGGAGATTTTGACTTCTGTGTTTCTACATTTTGTCTTTAAACATCTGGAGGATGCTGTCAAGGTTGCTGAGCAGCAGCTAGCAGCTGCCTCTTTCATTCTTCTCCTAACCTACTGTTCTCCCTACCAGCTGTTTACATGCTTGTTGAATCACTGAAGGAAGACAGAAAGCATCCAGAGAGCTAGAAATAGGGATGATATGGGAATGAAGGAAAAAAATCTCAGTGAATCACTGAGCAACATTCTGTAGCATATACTGAGAGTACCAGTGAATGAAGAAAGAGCATTTTATGAACTCCATTGACATGCCACAACCCAGTCCTCCGGAAAAAGGCACTGGGAAATCTCTATGTCCAAGAGACAACAATGAGAACAAAAGATAAAGGAGATGGAGGCCAAAATTCTTAGAGCAAGTGGTTCCAGCCCTAGAACCCACAACTCTGTAGAATCCTTAAAAACAGTATGGCCAACTCTAAGGACACAAAAAATTATGAAGACTGGCTTTAAAACCATGAGGTTTAAGATAAAAGTTTATTTGGGTTGCTTTTATTTGCCTGACTTTTATTATGATGCATTGGAGTGCAGTTGGGTCTCATTTCAAGTATTTCTGCCCAACCACTGTGGCTAGAAAATTGCATTAAAAAAATGAAGTTGAGATTGTCATGTATTCTTATAACTCTAGGAACCAGGGATTTAAGAAAAATGCCAAATACTGTCTGATAAAATAATGAGAGCAATATTTTGAAAATAAAGCAGCAAGGCTAGCTTCCGAAAATTCTACTTGCAAATTACAGACATTGATCTCAAAAGACATGAATTCAATCTGTTTATTACTAGAAAATCAAAGAATAAATCAGTTTTGGCTGAAACTAATGGCACAGTGATGTGTTATTGATATTTCAGCAATGTTTTTCCCTGAATATATTCCCCCTTAAACTGTAATAAACCCATTGTGTTGACAGACAGGAGACTAGAGGATGAGTTTATTTGTTTTTCCAGTTAAACAACAAATGCTTACCATAACTGGGGAAGGGGGGCAAGATACTTACGGACACTTTGGAAATACACTTTGCTTGAATAATTTACAATGTACATTAAAAGTATACTGTAGCCTTCAATTCATAATTTGAAGTGAAAGACAAGATACCTTGAACAGACATTTAGGTCCCTATGAATTGTTTTTCTAAATGCCTACCATTTAGAAAACTGCCATGGCTAGAACTGGGGCAATTGGCAGTTCTAGTCATGAGTTCATTTGGGTGCAATAATATACCAGTGGGGTAAACTTTATTGGAGGCAAAAAAACAAGTCATCTCACCCTGACCTTCTATTAATTGGTAGAATTTTAACAAGAGAGTCCAATGAATCCCCACAGTCCTCTGTGGCATGTTCCTGTCCTACTTACACAAAGGAGGAACAAAATGCTTTTTGCCTCTTCCTATGTATTTGTATAATGAGGCCTTGGTCCAGAACGTGGGTTTCAACAGAATTACAATCAAGTAATAGTCATAATAATCATATTTAATAGTAGAGAGAGATTAAAAGAGTTTTGGATTGCTGGGTTTGAAAGTTACTACTTCCTGTTATATGAGCACCACCTAGTGGTAATTACATTTCCGATGTTTTTCTTGAGACAGTCCTGGTAAATGATGATTGTTTCTTAACTTTGAAAAATTAGGAGATCACACAAAAATCACTGTAAGTTATTATTTTGAATTTAGAATTAATGACTAGACCAAATCCTTGCATGCTGATCAAAAAAGCTCACTTTGAAGCAGGTACTTGACCTCATGAAACATTTCTAAGGTGTTTGGTGTTTTTTTGGTGCAACTTTAAGTGTCTTCAGCATGATTTCCACTAGAGACAGTTGAAGCAGAATTAAATTAACTGATAAGAAAAAGTTCCTGATCTTGTAAAGATCGACACATTTAAATATATGCACTATGAATGGGCCCATGTGAATAATTGTAAGCAACCATGTTGTATGGCCTATATTTTGTACATAAACTGGTAATCCCTTTCATAAACTGAAAGTCATGCCTACTTAATTTCGATTATGCTCCTCAGAACTGTGTACAGTAATCAGGATTTGGCCTACTGTCCTCTAGAATTCTTATGGTTTTCCTTTGTGACATAGTTAAAGGAGGCTATTCATAGCTTCAGATTTTGAATAGAAAAAGAATATGGAAAAATAAATCTGATTAAAAATATAATTTCTCCTAGGGAAAAAAATTGTACTGCAGCACGAAAGAAATGAAATATTTGGAATATCAATATAATTATAACATTAGAGAATGTGACTGCCTCTGAATGGAATCATTTAAGTGGCTCACCCCAAAGACGTATTATACTCTCTTTCCAGACTAGTAGGGAGCCAAAGCAACAGTGTTCATTATTTGCTTAGCACCTATGCATAGAAGTTTTTGCATAATATAGTGAAGGGTGCGACTCTGCTGTGATATACACTTACTGCACCTCTCAAACACTGCTGCTTCCCTCCTGCAGCCTCTAATCTGCTTCTCTCTTAATCCAACAGAACCTTCTCCATACCACCTCTCCCACATTCCTCCAGATTAATAATTCTCAATCTTTTTAGGCTCAAAGAAAACTCCCTTAAGACTTGAGGTACCCCCTCAGAAAATGTCAGCTCTTAGTTTTCACTCTTTTTGTGACTATGGAAAAATAATAGAGCAAGTTTTCTGGTACAAAGTACTCAGACTGCAGCATGTCAGAATGTTTTTAATGCTATGGATCCCTATTTAAAATCCCTGGGTTCATCTTGTAAACCATGTTTGCACACCTAACAGTGTTAACATTGTGTGCGAACCCTGTAGCACCCTTGAAAGAATCTAAGGGGGAGCTGGGGTACAGGTGGGGGGGAGAGCGGCCTACAAGATAGGGGAGCTCGGTGCCAACCTCCCCCCTGCATTAGCATAGCCCAGCATGCAAAACATGAACACAAGTTCCCTAACGCACTCTAAAGCAGATCGCCTTCATTTGATACCTCATTTGAGGAGAGTTAACTTTTTATTGCGATCAGAAAAGCACTCTGCAACCATCCATGTGTGTCATGATACAGCTGTACAGTGCTTTCAGGGGCCCAATTATGTGAAAAATTTAACTTGTGTAAGCACCGAAGTATCTTAATACCATTTCAAAGGTACTATGATAGTTATCCTGACCCTGGGCATTTTTACTATAACAAGTTCAGCTTTGTTAATATAAGTAATTTTTGGAGCCCTATTCTGGACTTTTGGGGGTTTTTTGGATTGCTCTTCTTTATCCTTCGCTTTATTCTGTTAAAAAACTTTGGAGACACAAAATTCCCATCATGTAAAGGTCAAATAACTGTCACTTATAAATCATACAGCTGAACTTAAATGATTATATATTTGCAATAATTTGGGCAATTATAACTTGTATAAAGACCACTCAGTGATGGCACATATACAGACTAGCAAGACTACTGAGAAATGTAACAGACATTAAGATTTTTTTAAAAGTTATTTTGAAATGAAATCAAGAACAAAATATAATTCACGTGGTAAAGTTATTCCAGAGAAATTCTAGAATGCAGTGAGAACAGAACATCAACGGAGCTCAACCAGGAATGGTAAAATATTTCAATGGAAAGAGTTTGATGGGTTTAAAATCAGGCCCTGAAAACTGTCTCTTGCCCTTCTCGTTCCTTTACCAGGGAACTAGCTCTCCATAGATGCTACTGGATAGCTTTTACTGGGTCAGCTGAAGGTAATGGGAAACTGATGTCATAAATATTGTATACTTCTTACCATGCACTCCCAGCAAGAATTCTCCAGCCATTTGCATCTCATTACCTAGAAATGTCTTACTGAAATGAATCTTGCATGGATAAGAATTACAAAAATAAGATAAGACAGAGTAAGAATGTAAAAACCACATGGATTTCTGTTCGTGATGCTAATTGTAAGTTTCTTCAAAGATAGATCACTGAGATAATTAATAGGTTCTGATGTTACAGTACTCTAAAGGCCTAACAGTGCCTTTCTTTCATACCTTTTAAAATCCACTGGTGTCTAGGGGGTGATCAATCCCCAAATGTTCTTACCAAGTTCAGTATATCAGAACAGTAAAAAGGACTTTGGGTCCCCCAAAAAACGGAGTTTTAACGGAAGTGCTTAATACATCCCAGCACAGTTTACAGATGAGCTCTTCAAAATGGTTGTCCTTCCAAATGATAATCAGAATATTTTCATAGATTTCATAGACATTTGGGCTGAAAGGGCCCCTGGAGGATCATTGAGTCCAGCCCCCTGCCCCGGGGCAGGAAGTCAGCAGGGATCATAGGATCCCAGCAAGATAAGCATCCAAATGTGTCTTGAAGGCATTCAAAGTGGGTGCTTGAACCGCCTCCGGTGGCAGTCTATTCCAAACCTTGGGGGCTCGGACAGTGAAGAAGTTCTTTCTTATGTCCAGCCTGAATTAGTCACAGTGGAGTTTGTGACCATTCGATCTTGTCATCCTTTGGGGGGCTCTAGTGAACAGATGTTACCCCAGGTCCTGATGAGCACCCCTGATAAACTTATAGGTGGCCACCAGATCACCCCGAGCCTGCGCTTTTCCAGGCTGAATAGCCCCATTGCTCTCAGCTTCTTATCATAAGGTCTGTTTTCCTGACCCCTGATCATGCGCGTGGCTGTCCTCTGCACCCTCTCAAGCGTCTCCACATCCTTTTTGAATTGTGGAGCCCAAAACTGGACACAGTACTCCAGCTGCAGCCTCACCAAGGCCGAGTACAAGGGGAGAATGATGTCCCAGGATCTGCTTGAGAAGCATCTATGGATGCAAGCCAGCGTTTTGCTCGCTTTACTAGCCGCAGCATCGCATTGCAGGCTCATGTTCATCTTGTGGTCAACCATGACCCTCAAGTCCCTTTCATCTGTAGTGCTAACCAGTGTAGCACTGCTGAGGCTATAAGCATGCTGCAGGGTTTTCCTCCCAACGTGGAGAGCCTTGCATTTTTCGGTGTTGAACACCATCAGGTTCTTGTCCGCCCATTTCATGCGTTTATCTTTTAAATTTTAAATTTCTGTCTTTCAGAATTGTCCTGATTAATTCTATTTGTACTGTATGTTGAGCAATTTTCTAACTAATATATTACTGTGTACTGTAGCAAAATTGTTTACTGAATAATTCTAATGGCATTTAATACTATAATTTTCTGCATGTCTAGCTAAAAATGTTGTTGTCATTTTAGTAACTCACCTCTGAAAACTAGAGAATATTAGAGAAAACATACCATTAATTCTGGCATTAAAATATAATTTATATAAACATAATTTTTAAAAATAAGCCCTCTGTGTGCACTTGCAGGGCTACAATTTTTTTGGCAGAGAAATTTTACCGTTATCATGTACTTTTATTTATTTATATAAAACACTTTTATTTTTCTTATTTATATTATTTATTTATATGAAAACCATCTCAGTAAGGTTTTTGAATATGTGCCTAAATTGAAGCATGACTGTAAAATCATATATAATCAGTCTTACTAAAAAGCCTTTTCTATGACTGAAAAAAAACAATTTTAGAATTTCACAGGCTGTGTTTTTCTAGTTGTATTGCATAGTTTGTGGGTGGTGGGGGGAGTTGTTCTGTTTTGCTTTTTCCTAAATTTCATGAATGACTAGAGATGAGTTCCAGAAATGAGAGAGGGTGTTTGATGTCCAATTAAGTTTAAGTTAGGTGTTTCGTTTTGCCCACAATCTAGAAGAGTTTGTTTTGAGTGCAAGAGCTCCCAAGTTGTTCTAAGAACTACTAAGATTTCAACAAAACCTTCTAGACCCTCTTGAGTATTTCTGAGAGATTTCCTTCCTTTCTCATCTCAATGGCCTCTGCTGCTCTTGGAACACTAATTTGTACTTGGGGCAATGTTGCTTCTGTTCAAATGCAACTGCATTACCACACTTGACATCATACCTTTCTCTCTTCCTTGCCCTTTTCCAGTTCAGCATCCACAGATGTCTTCATTAATCTGAGTCTTAAGGAACATTTTAAAAATTACACAATTAACTGTATTTTAATCTTAGTGTTGTACACCACCAATTTCACTGGGGATTTGGTAATTAAAGAGCCACATTAGCCGTATGTAAGAGGATGGAAATAGTATGCATTTTCATCACTTGGGGAACACATAGCTAGGTTAGTTGAAAAGTATTTTAGAACACAAAAAAAACCACTGCAGGATTATTTTTAATTAAGGGAAGATAGCTACCAGGTAGTAATTAATGGTTTTAAATATAACACTGCAGAAAAACACTGGTCACAGCAATAATGTTATGCAAATTAAAATGATTGCTTAAGGTAGTTAGATTTCACATTCCCAGATGTCTGGAGTTAAATAAATTCTCAATGAGAGCACACTGAAATATTAATCTGCATTCAGGTGATATCTTGCAACACTGTTGCCAGTCAGGAGTAACAAGGAGAAACATCATCCATATTTAGGGAGAGAGAGCCCATTCGAACCTGGAACATCTAATGACAATAAGACCTGATTGTCTTTATTTATACCTATATAAATAAAAGTTAATATAAAAAATGTGGCCATTACAGAAATCACAATTTGGATGCTGCCTATCCTAATTCACACTATGTCACTGTGGGAGATTTTCATTTAGGCAACAGCTGGATTTCACTAATCAGTCCAAAGAAAAATGAATGAAACATGAAAATGAATGAAAACAAATTTTCATTCTTGGCACACTCAAATAAAAGCCTCAACAACCAGATCCAATTTATGTTAACTCATTTTTATTTCTATTTGTTTTCAAATAAGGAAAAGGGACTAGTTTATCAAGCTATACATAGTGTTCTGTGTAAATCCTAGAAATTAGACATTTCCAATGTTTTTTGGGTGGTGTAGGGCTTTCAGGAAAAAAAGGAAGGTAGTTGCGTGTGGGTTTTTGGTTTGTTTTGTGGTTAGACTTAGATTTTTTTTGGAAATTTCAAGGAAAATGAATCTAATCTTTCATTCTGATCTTTGTCCATGGGGAGAGAATTCTCAGCCCTAATAAATCAAAACAAATCAAATAATCATAATGGTAATAAATTATAAGGGGGCTTGCAATTTGCTGTGCATCATAGGTGAACAAAGGTTCTTGATCCTCTTCAATGAACATAATGAGTCTCTTTGCAAATATATGTAGATCACTGTATTTTCTTGAAATGCAACTGAATTAATAATAGGAAATTGAAAGGCCACACATTTAATCCATTGGTACTCTTTTAACTCCAGTGAAAATCTAAACATTACCTTAGATGTAATTGTATCTGAACACATTGGATAATGGCACTGTTCCTAAGATATTTTTCCAAAGTGCTTCATGCACCCAATGCAGTGTGTACAGGCGTACAAGACTCCCATACATAATATACATACAAATAACTCTCTTCCTATGTCTGGCCAACTGCCCTCTGTTTTGAACTTGTTTTTTATAGAGTGAAACAAAATGTCCTATTTGTATGTGTGCTGAGGGCTCAGATACCAAAATAAGTGTATGTGTTACTGGCCTATTTGTGGAGGTGATATGTACTCCCAAAACTGTTAATGTCAGTTTTTGGCATCTCTGACAATTAAGCCATTATAAATAGGGTCCTGACAGATTCAGCAGAATGAGCAGTGGCAGTTCCACTTGAATGGAAGCAGATATGAAATATTAGCTCACTCTTTCAACTGAGTGCTAGTTTCAGGCTACAAAAGTATTTCAGCTCAGCATTCACTGAGATGAATGCTAGTAGTAGTTGGGAATTCTGGGTGAAGACCCATTTAATGTTTCAGTTGAGGAATAATTGATAATGCTATTTCAATGTTGGATGATTACTGACTGAAAATGTAAAAACACGGATGCCTTGGACAGTATCTTTTATTGGAATAACTGCATGGTTGCAATAAGGTTAGGCAAGCTTTTGAATGCAAGACTCCTGAAAATTAAGGTAACCTACTGAAAAATGTCTTACATTCAAAAGTTTGATTAACCTTATCCCAGCCACACAGTTTGTCCAATAAAACCTGGAAAAAAAACCCTGCTTCCAATGGGGGAAAACTTTAATCCTGCTCACCCCCCAGAACAGTGGCTCTCAACCTTTTTAGATTCAAGGCATCCTTCAATAGACAAAGGGCACTCCTTGAAAGAGGTCAGTTCTTAGTTTTTGCTTGATTTGTGACTACAGGAAAATAACAGAACAATTCATGTTGCAAAGAACTCAGACCACAGCAGCTCACAATGTTTTTAATACTATGGATTCTTCAGGTCTTGTTGCACGGTAATTTCAGGCAGCTCCTGGAGCTCCTACCACCTGGACTGTCTGCACATGCACACCTAGGGTTACCATACATCTGGGTTTTCATGGACATATCCTCTTTTTGGACCTGGGCATTTTTTTAAACTGCTGCCCCTCATTCCCAACCCACAGTAGCCCAGGCTAGCCCTGAAGGGCAACCAGGAGGTCAGCTAAGTGCACCAGCGGGGCTGAGAGGGTGCAGGGGCCTGCAGGTCAGGTGTGAGGGGCACCAGCAGCGCTGTGGGGGGCTGTGGCTTGGGAGTGCAGGGCTGCATGGGGGCAGGGCATGGTCCGGAGGGGGGCGGGGAGGGCAGCGGAAGGCGGGGTGTGGGGGGGAGGAGGGGCAAGGCGCTGCAGGTCAGGAGTGAGGGGCATCGGCATCTCACTTTTCTCCTCCTCCCCCTTGTTGAAACTGGAAACAAACACGGTAACCCTTGAACACCTGAAACTAGCGTCAGGCAGTGGTTGAGCGGCTCAAAGGTAGCAGGTTTGTATGTGACCCGCGTTACCTGGCCGGTGTCATACTGCGCGGCAGGCGCCCTGGGCGACACCTCCGTGGGAACACGCCCCGAGCCCAGCCGGAAGCCATGGGTGCCCCAGCGCCCCCTCCCCTGGCCGTGCCGGGGAGCGCAGAGGGGCGACCCCGCCCAGCCGGCCGGAGAGGCCAGCAGCCCGGGAACCCCGCCCGTCGCAGGCCCCGCGGGGGAGGCGCAGCCCCGCACACAGGTGGGGAGCAGCCGGCGCTGGTCCAGCTCCCCCGTTGCCATGGCAGTCGCCACCGCTGCCGGAAGTGCTCCGCGGTGCGCCCCCCCCCCCCCGGGGAGCGGCGGAAGATGGCGGACGGTGGGCGGCAAGACGAAGAGGCGGCGGCGGCCTCGAGCAGCGGGCGCGGGCCTCGGCCCCGGCCCCGGCCCCCCACGGCCCGCGATCTGCAGGTGCGCCCGGGCTGGGCGGGGGGACGCGCGCCACGGCGCCTCAGCGGCGTCCGGGAGGGGAGCGATGCCGCCTCCCCGCCCCGCCCGGCCCCGCGTCTCTGGCGTCCCTGTGGCTGCGCCCTGCCGGAGCCCTGTTGCGAGCCCGGCGCTTCCCGGGCTCCGGCTGCAACCGAGACCCCGCGGGAAGCGCCGGCTCCCAGTTTTCACGTGGGCTGTGACTCCAGAGCGGCCCGCCCGGCACAGGAAGGAGCTCGGCTTGGGTTTATCCCCTGTATCACCTTTGGGTGCCCAGCGGCATTACCCCCGGCAGGACCTCCAGGCTGCCCTGGGTGAGAACCAGGGTACAGGGGACTCGGGTTGCCTCTCACGGCTGAGGGGACCCTGCATACAGCCTCTGCTTCCCTTTTGGAGGAGGCGAGGGACCTAGGTCTCCCCGGCAGGAGGAACAAGTACTTCCATGCAGAAAATCAACTCTGCACCAGTAGTTTTATGCAGGGTTCAAGTTGCAGGAGAGCTGGGAAGTGAGCCCCCTGTAAGAGACAAGTGCCCTCCTATAAGATTTGAAAATCGTAACCAGGGGCTCTCTGATTTTATTAGGGCATTGTGATAGCCCAATTTTTTTTTGCACCACTTTCCCCCCCCCCCCAAGTTCAAGTGTAATTCAAACGCTGATTCTCTGTTTGCATTCTTTGCAATGTGTCACCAGCTTGTTGGTTAAATACCAGCAGGGATTTTTTGAGCAGGTGTTTTTTTCATTGGCTTCTGAGAGAAGACAACCTTTGGCCCCCTGTGCAGCTCAGTGGCATGCACATGCAATGTGAGCTTGGCCTGGTGACAAATTTGTGACTTTGTTAATAGCCTTCAGTTCTTCACTGCTTTCCTGGAAAATGCCTGGCTCACTGCTGAGATAATTGGAATGCAGCGAGTGCCACGGACCCCACCTGGTAAAGAGCAGATGACGGTGGTCTTATTGCAGTGGTTGCTTTTGTGAACCGAGTAGTACCTGAATTACCGCTGTACGGGGCCTCCGGCAGTGAGCATGATGACATTTTAGCACCATTTGTGTATCTAGAGAAATGTAAAACCGAACTGTGTGTTGGAAAACGAAATCTTAATATTTTTTTTAAACTGAGTATTAATAGTGTATTAATAGTGTTAAATACAGTAACAGATGAGCTATCAAAAATGGCATATTTAGTATGCCTCCCACAGATTCTTTTAAAACTGAATCTGTCAGAGAAAAGGCAGCACCTATGGCTACTCATGAAGAGAACCTTCAATAAAGGGATTGGCAGCCTTGTTTTTTGGGCCTGTGATTTTAATCATGTGCTGAAGATGCATTAAACATAGGATTAAGTACTTTGCTGATTTGGAGCTATGTTTCCTTGTTAGTATTTTATGCAAGAGCTAAAGAAATAAATTCAAAGTTATTCTGCTCGTGAGCTTTATCAGAAGTAAAGTGGCCTCTTGTTTGGCATGAGTACAAAACCTCTTTGTTTATCGTAACCTGTATCAATAACGAATCCTGAACTGATGCTTCTGTATTAAGTCTCAAGTCATTCTGAATCCAAGGTAGTCCTGACATTTTTAAGTACTTCAGACTTGTGTGTTTTCTAATGTGTAACTAAGTGCAAGCTTGTTTATTTTGGAGCACAGAGACACAAAATCAAGAACATCAGTTTACAAATCATTTATTTCTTTCATATTAATGTTGGTTGTCCTATATCACTGAGGTGCACACATTGTATTAGTTATGTTTAATCCTGTGTTCTTTGTGCAGTTTACACTTCTAACGTTAAAGACTTTCTAAAAAAACATTGGTGTTTCTTATAGTTGGCCTTGGCAGGATTGTATCAGGATGAAGTTAAAAGTCAATCATCCCATTCTGACAGACCAACAGCTATCCTGGTCAATAATCCAATAGTACCTGTTCAGAGGTAAGAAGTACTTTGCTTTTCGTTATTATTTATTTATTCAAGTGTTTGTTCATGTGAAATATGAAATATTTGCTTTAGTTCACCAACCTTGCTGTTGTCACAATTTTCTTATATTTGATGTGAAAGAGTAGAATATTATATAGCACAGCTTGTTTAAAAATGCTATTATTATGTAGAGACATGAAGAGTGGATCACTAGAATATGTAAGTTCTTCTTAGGAATATCTTTTAGCACATAATAATTTATCAACTGTTCTTTAAACTGCAAGTATTCCAAACCACTCTGTTAGGTGCAGAAGTATCTGTCTCTCTCTCAATTTCTTGGTGAACTTTTTTTAGGACCAGGAACAATCCACATCTTTTCTATGTTAGGAAACCATGGTGCTTGCATCAATATAAGATGCAGCAAGTTTGGTCATGGAATCCTTTCCAAAAATAAGTCTCAGAAGCTGCCATCTGGCAAATGTCCTCTACGGTTCTTATCAAGACTAAAGAACCTGGATGGACAACCCCTATATGTCTGAAGAAACTGAATATAACTTCCTTTTTTTTTCTTGGATGGAGGCTTTTTAAGGGCATATAGCCAGCAAGAATTTGACTTTCAGTGTTTAGAGTTCACATAACAGAATATTTAGAAACTCTCAGCCTTCTCAAAGGTTTTCTGTGAGAAGGATATTTAGCCTTTTTAGTCTGAAATCGGGCAGAACGCAGGGTAGATTTACACCTAAATCAGAGATGCATAAGCTTTCATAAGTAGCAGCTTACTTCATCAGATGCTGAGAAGTGACTGGAGGAACAAAGCAGAGCTTCTAACTAGAAAGAAGTGGTTAGAATACAAAAATAATCCTGCCACATTTAAAATTAAGTAAAAATAAAAGCAATATAATTTTAATTTATTAATAAATAAATTGTGTTTTCTTTAAAAATATATATTAATCTGGATTTAGTATGGGATAAGAACCAAAATAAGGTTTGTGTAACTCTTCAATTATACCACCTCAAGTAAGGCTATCTGTGTGTATCTCAATAACAAAAACAGGTGTATGCCAACAGAGAGTTTTTGCATTTGGAAAATAGCTTCCATTTGTCCACAGGGTTCTCTGGGGAAAAAAAATGAAATTTGGCACAATGTTGGGCTCTGGAGTAACTGTCTAATTGAGAATACCTGTCCAGGCTGGATAGTTATCTATAGAGATTACTATTAAACATTAGTTGTCAATACTGCTAAATTATAATTCTCACTTCTAAGCAAAGGAAAAACTAGAATAGTATTTTAAATACTTACTTTGGTAAATATGGGCAGACTCCTGCTTTTTATTGGCAACCACATACTGGGACTCTGATCTCTTGGCAGGATGCCTTTTCAAGGATGCCCTTTAATGTAAGGAATTCCTTCTTTAAATATATTTTAGTCCAGGGGTGTCACCTGCAGAGCCATATTATCTGGACTGTGGGGCTCTTGGAGGGTCTGCAAATTCCTAAGTGGGATGTTGCCAGATTCCAGCAACCCAGTGGGGACCTGTGTGTTGGTAATAAAGGGACAAATGATGCTTGCATTAACCCTTGTCACGCCCTGACACTACTTGCCCTGCCACTGGAGGCAAGTCTGGATCCAGCGCACAAGGGTTCCTGTGGTCTGTATATGGCCTGCAATGAGCCCTTTGGGGTCAAGGGATGTATGCCATGCTTTCTCTAGCTGTGAAGCTAAAAGGACTTTGTTATATAAATTAACAGGTTTTCAGCTAATATAGAATCTCAGTTTCACCTCTAAAATCAATTGGAGCTATGGTAGTTTACATGAAAGAAAGACCTGGTCTGTGGACTTTAAACTGATGTAGTGCCTGAGTTACTTGCATTAAAATATTTGAAAATCCATTATCAGAATTTTATTGTCAGTATAAGGCTTTACAATTTTGACTTTTTAAGTATATTTTTGAATATACGTAAACAGAAGGGCAGAGGGGAAACTACTGCTTCTAAGTACTTTTGGGTAGAGACTGGCTATGTTTGTAGTGTTCAGGTTGTGCTCTGAGGATTTATTTAATCTATTTTACATGAAGCAGAAGTCTGGAAAGTCACAAGATGGAAAATATTTGTTGCCATGGATGAATTGTTCACTAATCAGCAACTAATCATGTTTATAATTACATTTTTTATGTATTGGCAGTCTTAAAATTGACTCTTTCAGAAGCTTGAGAAAACCAGAAAGAAGCATGAGTGATGACAAAGAAAACCAAAGGTATGAAGCATAAAAATGTATTCACCTGTAACAGTTGTGAAAAGAATTTTAAAGGTTTTTTTCTTTCATGCATGCATCCCCCCAACCCCCCCACTCCCAACACACATTTTCTTTCTTCATAATGGCTCTGTTCTAATAGAAACTGAAAATGAAAGTATTAACTTTAGATTGTTGTAGCATAGCCACATTTTGCTAATTTAGCTACAGCAGTATAAGGCTGATTTAGGCACCATTGTTTCCATAGGGTCAAGGAAAGAGAAGAGTTAAAGCACTATGTAACTTAAATACATTGACTTTATTACTTTCGTTAATTTGCTTTAACTTTCTTGAGTTCTCCTGTTTTGACAAGTGCAAGTTTCTCTGTAACTCAAATCCTTCTTGATGAATCTGTTTCTCTCTCTGTCACAACTTCTGTCATAGTTTGCCTTCTCACTTCACCTCTTACCTGTGTATTCTTTTTATCTTTAATTATGAGAATCTTTCCTCTGATAACTTAATTGTATTTTTGTGTTCAGCATGCTAAGTTAATATTAAAATTAATTGGATTATTTATATCACCCTTATTTGAAGTTATTTGTCTTAAAATAGTGGAATCATTTTTGTTGTCATAACTAACAGGAGTGAATTAATTTCCACACCTCCTCCCATCTCTTTTTACCCTAAATTGATTCACTTTCTGTTCTACCCTCAAGTAATTAAATCCAAGGAGGGTAGGAAGAATGTTTCTTTTTTTTTAACTTTTTAAAACTAAATCTATTGGATCAGGAATCAAAGCCTTCTAAGCCTGGAAGTTTGTCATATCCATATAAGGAATTTGTATAGCATCCATCTCAGTAGTATTTAAGTGCATTTTAGGCTTAACCACTTAAAGCCTTTTCATACTACTCTCCAACTGGCTTACAACTTTTAATTACAGATAGTTAAGCCAATAAGTAATGTTAAATGATTGTCTTTTCATTAACTAGAAATGAGCTTCCAACAAAAGCAAACCTAGAAGTTTATTTTCTTTTTTTTAACCCAGTGGCGTTCGGTAAAGTTACTGTAGATTCCAAAATGTACTTAATTGTAATAAATATTTTGTTAACAGTGTAGTTATTAGCATTACAAGAAAAATGGATCTTAGACTGACAGGGCCAAATTCTGGCACTGTGCAGATTTTTCTTTATACAGTTGTATAATCACTCTCTAAAGTAGGGGTGGGCAAAATACAGCCTGCAGGCCAGATCCGGCCCACGAGGCCATTCTATCCAGCCTTCAAGGCCCCTAAAAAATTTAGAAAATGAATATATCTCTGTCTTTGTTTCCTGTAAAAAATGTCAGGAACCAGGGGCAGTAGGACCCAGGGGAAGCCCAGCAGGCTCCCACAACAGCAGGGCCCGCCCAGCCTCGCCCCCCACCACCCCCAGCCGTAAGCTCCAGCAGGGGCTTCTGGCCTGGGACCACGTGGCTGCACCGCGCCGGAACCTTGGGGGGAGGGGGCGGGCAGGGAAGCAGCCAGGGAAAAAGCTAAGTATGGGGAAAAGTGGCCCCTTGCCCACCCTGTGGCTCTGCTGCAGCCACTTACAGCCCGCGCAGGGCTGTCCTGAGCAGCCTCACAGGGGCTGCAGGCGGCTGCAGCACGGGGCACCTGGCATGGGGCGGGGAAGGGGCCGCTTTTCCCCCTGCTCAGCACCAGCTTGTAACCCAGCCCCACTGCCAGTCTGGGCCCCACACCGGCTCTGGGTTCAGCTGTCGAGACTGTGCATGGCGGCAGCAGCTGCGGCCTCCCCCCCGCTCGCCGCGCCAGGCAGTGTTTGCTGCTGCTGGCCACCCAGAGCTCGTGTGCTGGGCAGGCCAGAGACGGCAATGGCAAACATTGTCCGGTGCGACAAGCAGGGGTGCATAGCTGCTGCCACCACGGTGCAGCCCCGATGAGCGAGGCTGGAGCCGGCACAGGGCCCAGGCTGGCAGCAGGGGCAGGTTACAAGTTGGTGCTGATCACAGGAAAAGTGGCCTGCCCCATGCTGCAGCCACTCACAGCCTATGTGGGGGTGCCTCTGCCTTCTCAAAACAAAATGAGGGCAGGGATACATGGCAGGATGCCCTTCTTGTGCCTTCTGCCCCCCAGCCCTGCCCTCCAGCACTGACCCTGAGACATTGGTCCCAAGATGGTGACTGGAGGCAGGGCACCTGTCAAGGGGCGAAGCTACCCATGCAGCCCTTGATAGCTTGCCAGAACTGGGTAAGCAGCCCTCCACCTGAAATAATTACCCTCCCCTGCTCTAAAGGCACTAATAAGTTTCCATCTATTTTCTGACAAATCTTAGTGCTTGCACAGGACTTTTCTTTCCATGCAGAATCTACAGAAGATGCATAAATCCATCATGATTTTAGGGCTTCGTTCACTAAAGCAGATTGCTTTGCTTCCTAATTAGAGATCTATTTGTGTTCCATTAGTGGAATGCCTTTGGAACAGCGTGACCTAGAAATACTGAAAAGTGAGAACTCGATGGAACCCTTTTGTACCCAAATTTGGCTCCATTTATTTACTAATTTTTTTTAATTTAAAAAAGTTGAGTTCCCTCATATAAAATGTTGTCACTCATTAATGTTACTGTTTAAAGATTTTACTCAGGTGACTCAGAATATGGCGGACTACAGATTGCTGGGCCTTCTCATAATAAGAAACCTGGTAAAATTGTTAATGAACTTTTCAAAGAAGCAAAAGAACATGGGGCAGTTCCATTGGATGAAGCCACAAGAGCCTCAGGTGATTTCAATAAAGCCAAGGTAAGAATAAAAGAGCAATAGAAGAGGTGTTACTATAATACTAATTTTCTTATATAGTTCCTAGCCAATTGCCCATCAAGAATGATGGGGGTGGGGCGGGTAAGGACAGAGGCCTGCATCCCTTCCCCCACCCCCTATCTCAGGCTGGGGCCAGGGCTGTTCTCCCTCTCCCCCCTGCCACTTTGGGCTGGGGCTGGGGTCTAAGCCGTTCTCTGCCTCCCCCCACTGTTTGGGGCTGGGGCTGGGGCCTGGGCCATTCCCTGCTGCCGCTTTGGGCTGGGGCTGTTCCCCCCCACCTCCACCCTGCTGCTTTGGGCCAGGGCCAGGACCAGGGCCAGGCTGTTTTCCCCCCTCTCCTCCTCCTCCCCCTCCCCGCTGCTTCAGGGTAGAGCCGGGATTGGGGCCATTCCCCACTGCCCCTCCCCTTGCCACTTTGGGCCAGAGCCAGGGTTGCTCCCCACCGCTTCCCCTCCAGCCACTCAGTCCCCACTGTCATGGCGATGCTCCACTGCCTGTCTCTATCTGTGTAGGGCACTCTGGCTGCCAAGACAGCCAGTCAGAGTACAAATAAAGCATTATGGACAGACAGACTTAGGCTTTTATAATATTAGAATGTATAGGTCCTTAAATTAACTGCATCTGATCATAAAAAAATTAATTAAATAAAAGTGCATCTTTAATGAAAATCAGAAGATGTTATAAAGACACTATTGGCTTGTATACACTTAAATCTATTACTCATAATTATAAAGCCAGTAAAGCCAGTTTTAGATTAGTTGTCAGATGTTTTAATTTCCCTGAACTTGGATTATGGTTGATTTATTTTTAATTAAGTTTAATAAAAACCTAATCAATTAGTCTTTTTGCCAAACTAATTGAATTCTACCATTAACGTCTGAAAATGTTCAGTTTTCCCTATTTAACATCTTGTAGTGCAAAAATAGCTTAGCCTTGTTATAATTACTGTGCCTATTTGGCTAATTAAAAGGTGTAAGGAATGTTGTTTTTGCTTCTTTACCACAGAAAAAGAAACATATGTATTCTAATTTATATGCTCTCAGAACTAAATACTTCTATAAACTGTTTTCTGTATCTGCTTAGGTTGTTCTGCATATTTTTAATTCCCTTTCTTTGAAATACTTTTAACAGTCATTTTCTGGTGGCGGATACAGATTGGGTGACTCATCATTTAAGCATTCTGAATACATATATGGTGAAAATCAACATGGTCAAGATGTGAGTAAAAAGCTGAATAGAAGAAAACATTACAGGTAGACAGAGATCTCTGGTTAGCAGTGTTTGAACCTCAAGTTGTCAAACTGTTGCTTTAGTTTTGTTTACAAGCAGTAGTTATAGAACATCATACATATTAAGCATAATTTATTTGAGTCAAAGCATCCGCACATACAAAAATACGTAGATGATGGGGTGTATAAATGTTGGTAGAGAAAAGATTTGTTGGTGAAAGCAGTTGTCAGACTACATCTAGCTTTGTCACAAGAAAGGTTGCATTAATGTGAGTACTTTGTCATAACCTGTAATTATCATAACAAGTCATAAAATGTAATTATATCTGTTATATTTCATGAGAAACAAAAAATGCATTTCATAAACTTGGAAAATACTGTCTAATACCAACTAACCATGTAAGACCCTTGCTAAGGCTCCTGTTTTGCTGGAAAATAACTATTCAGCTGGAATAAGTTTAAGCCCAATTTAGGGTAGGGGAAAAAATACATATATATGTTCTATATGTATGTATGTATGTACCTCTATATATATGATCTAATCTTTCTTTTGTCCATGGGGAATCGAATACTTTCCAAGATAGTGTCCTACCCCCAGGCTATAAAGCCATCCATGTATTGTTCTCTATCTGTCTTACCCACCTGATGCTTTCCCACCTGACAAGGAATATTTAAATAGCCTGTGGTGCCAGATGATGACAGTTAGACAGATAGTGACTAGGAGGTTGGGGGAGGTGGGAAATCATGTAGATCAGATAGACTCTTTGTCTAACTCAGTAGGGATTAGAACCATTCCCCCCACCTTCCAAGCAAGTATCCTAGCCACTATACTAGAGTATTACTCATTCTCTGGTTTCTGGGAGGTCAGAGACTTTGGTTCAGAACACTTTAGGAATAACTGCAAATTGAACACAAGTATCCTATGCCCTAATCACTGGGCAACTGGATACAGGCTGGGGAGACCAGCCTTGAGTTCCTTCTTCTCAGCTATTCTGTGAATGTGACTCCTTGTTTCCTATTATTTTTATGAGGTATGTCAAAAATAAAGTGCCAGAATGAATTATTCTGATATACTTTGTCCATTTAATTTCAGCCGAAATTATCCACCAAGTTTCATCCCAAGATCTCAAATAATTTAGCCTCCCTGAAATGGCATTTTTTATTAATTGATTTAATGAAAAGCTGTAATCCATAATATTTGTTTATTGTATGCCAGTTGCTGTATCAAGTGTACTGAGTTTTTCTTTCACTATCAAACTTGCAAATGATCTGCACTATGAGAATAAGACAGGTTCCTCGATACTAGTGCTTAAAACCAATAATAAAAGGTTCCAATACCAGGGTTGATTTTCAGCCTCAGCTGTGAAAGCCTTATGGTTGCCTTGCACAACTGTGACTGAATCAAAAGAATTACTTATTACATTCCACTCAAAATGGAAAACAAAACTTGGAGTGCTTCTCTAGCAGCAATACTAAAAAGAGAAGAGAGAAGAAAATTAAAAACTATTTTGACACTGAAGAAACCTGTTAGGGCTCTGAATACAATAAAAATAGTAAAATTCACTTTGACATCAGTAGAGCTACATTAAAATTAGAACATATTTTTTTCTATTGGTATCCTTCAAGTTTTGGCCTAGGTCCCCTCCTCTGCAGAGCTGTAGATAGCCTCACATGACTTCAGTTATTACCTCTATGCAAATTACTTCACAGATCAGCTTCTGTGTTCCTAATCTTCATTCGTCTGTTCCCCACTTCTGATATGCTTAGTTTACCTTCTTGAATGCTCCAATACTGTCTCATTTTCTCTATAAATAAATGAATTTTGCCTTTTCTTTTTCTTTTTTGTACAAGGGATGATTTTACTTTTTCCCATCTCCTAAGCTTGCAAACTGCATAGAGTTTTGAATTTCTTCTCTTTCTTTGTTACATTTCAAGAGAATGTGGTGCTAGTATAAAGTGAGGACGAAGACAGGGCAAGGTGGTACCTTAGAGACTAACTCATTCAGAGAGTCATAAGCATCAAATACTGATGAAAGCTTTTGCTTTTCTGTATGAATTAGATTTTAAGATGTCACTTTCATGTGCCTTCTTCCATTATAGAGAGAGTAGTAGTTAGCTGTGTTAGACTGAAGGTAGGCAGAAAGCTGGGCAGGGTGGCATATTATATACTAACTTATTCACAGAGTCATGAGCTGTTGTAGACTACATCTTAGTTTGTCAGATGCTTTGAATGGATTTGCAGTGTTATGAAACAGAAGGGAATAAAGTCATTTAATTACAAAGTATAGGGAAAGTGGCAGAAAACAAAGAGGTATTTCTGAGAGAGATAAAGGTGAGCTGAAGGGATAAACAAAGCAGTTAACCCCTGTGTCTTTTAATGAGTTTTAAAAGCTAGAAAAAGAACCTAGAGTCTCTACTGAGCACACATTTAACACAGTCCTGCCTGTGGGTGATTGCTTGTTCTACAACTTCATATTTAAGAATAGCTCCTCTGAAGTGATAGAATCAGAGAAAATTAGGATTAGAAGGGACCTCAGGAGGTCATCTAGTTCAACCTCCTGCTCAAAGCAGGACCATCTGCAAATAGATCATTCCAGCCAGGGCTTTGTCTAGTGGGGCCTTTAAAATCTCCAAGGATGGAGATTCCACCACCTCTTTAGGTAACCTGTTTCAGTGCTTTCCCACCCTCCTAGTGAGAGGTTTCCCTAATATCCAGTCTAAATCTCCCTTGCCATTCCTCCTTATTCTGTCATCTGTCACCACTGAGAACAGTCTAGATACATCTTTGTAAGCCCCCTTCAGGTAGTTGAAGGCTGCTATCAAATTCATCTTCAGTCTTCTCCTCTGCAGACTAAATAAGCCCAGTTCCCTCAACTTCTCCTCAGAAGTCATGTTACCCACGCCCTAACTCTTTGCATTTTCCTCCGCTGGACTGTCTCTAACTTGTCCACATCCTTTTTCTAGTGGGGGGCCCAAAACTGGAAACAGTACTCCAGATGTGGCCTCACCAGTGCAGAAAAGGGAATAACTGCTTCCGTAGATGTACTAGCAATACTCCTACTAATGCAGCCCAGTACGCTGTTACCCTTCTTGGCAACAAGAGCACACTGCTGACTCTCATATCCACCTTATTGTCTACTGTATCTCCCAGGTCCTTTTCTGCAGAGCTGCTGCTTAGCCAGTTGGTCCCAAGCCCATAGTGATGCATGGGTTTCTTCCATCCTAAGTGCAGGACTTTGCACTTGTCCTTATTGAACCTCATGAGATTTCTTTTAGCTTAATCCTTCAATTTGTCTATGTCACTCCGAATCCTAGCCCTATCCTCCAGTGTATCTACAACTTCCCCCATCTTGGTGTCATCAACAAATTCGCTGAGTGTGCAATCCATCCCATCTTCCAGATGACGGTATTGAACAAAATTGGCTCTAGGACTGACCCCTGGGGCATTCTACTTGATACCAGCTGCCAGCTATACATGGAGCCACTTATTACTACCCATTCAGCATGACAGTCCAGCCAGGTTCCTTTCCACCTTGTAGTTCGTTAATCCAACCCATACTTCCTCAGCTTGCTTGCAAGAATGCTGTGGGAGATGGTATCAAAAGACTTGCTGAAGTTAAGGTAGATCATGTCTACTGTTTTCCCTGCATCCACAGAGCCAGTTATCTCATAGAAGGCAATCAGGTTGACCAGGCTTGACTTGCCCTTGGTGACTGTTCTGACCTTTCCTGATCACTTTCTTTTCCTCTGAGTGCTCAGAAATGGATTCCATGATTTTTCTGGGGATTGTGGTGAATCTGATCGATCTGTAGTTACTTGGATCCTCCTCCTACCCTTTCTTAAAGATGGGCACTATATTTGTCCTTTTCCAATTGTCTGGGACCTCCCCCAATCACTGCAAGTTTTCAAAGATAACAGCCAGCGGCTCTGTAATCACATCAGCCAACTCCTTAAGCACCCTCAGATGCATTTGTTTGCATCTGGCCCCATGAACTTCTACACATCCAGCTTTTCTAAATAGTCCCTAACCTGTTCTTTCACCACTGTTGGCTGGTCACCTCCCCGAACTGTGTTGCCTAATGCAGTAGTCTGGGAGCTGACCTTTCCTGTGAAGACTGAGGTGAAAAAGGCATTGAGTACTTCAGTCTTTTCCTCCTCATCTGTCACTGTGTTGCCTTCCCCACTCAGTAAGGGACCCATGCTTTCCCTGACCAGCCACTTGTTGCTAATATACTTGAGAAACACTTCTTGTTACCCTTCATGTCCCTTGTTATCTGCAATTCCAATTGCACTTTGGCCTTCCTGATTCCATCTTTGCATGCCTGAGCAATACTTATACTCCTCCCTAAGCCAACAGTCATCTCTCCAAGCTTCCACTTCCTGTAAGCTTCCATTTTGTGGTTAAGCTCACCAAAGCAGTCTCTGCTAAGCCAAGCTGGTCACTTGCCACAGTTGCAATTCTTCCTGCACATTGGCATGGTTTGTTCCCTCAGTAAGGTTTTTTTAAAATACAACCAGCTCACCTGAACTCATTTTCCCCCTCAACCTAGTTTCCAAGGGGATCCTGACCAACAGGTCCCTGAGGGAGTCAAAATCTACTTTTATGAAGTTTAGGGGCCATACTCCGCTGCTCTTCTTTCTTCCTTTTGTTAGGATCATCTCGTGGTTACTGCTGCCCAAGTTGCTATCCACTTCCACATCCCACAGCAATTCTTCCCTGTTTGTGAGCAGCAGGTCAAGAAGAGCTTGGCCCCTAGTTAGTTTCTCTTGCACCAGGAAGTTGTCCCAGCGCTCTCCAAAAACTTCCTAGAATTCTTCTGCACTACTGTATTGCCATCCCAGCAGATGTCAAGGTGATTGAAATCCCCCATGAGAACCAGGGCCTGTGATCTGGAAACTTCTACTAGTTGTCTGAAAAAAAGTCTCATCTACCTCATCCTCCTAGTCTGGTGGTCTATAGCAAACACCCACTACAACATCACCCTTGTTGCTTTCCCCTCTGATCATTGATGAAATGTCCAAGGAGCTATGGAGTTCTTGTTTGAAATTCACTAGGAACAATATTCACTATCTTGAAAGCAGTAACACTACCCACCGAGTCTAGCATATATTTTCTGTCTGTGTTTGTTTTATCTAGTAACTGTCATTGACAAAAGAATCAAGAGTTATTGTAAATATTGATGGTGCCAATCAGTCTCACATCTTGTTGCCACAGAGTTTATCATTTCAATTGCAGCCCCAGTGCTGATGTTAGTAAGAGAGACTGACCCATTTTGAAAATTGAATGTAGTTTTCATTTCCCTTCTCCCTCTCACCCTGTGGAACCACCTCTGTGGTCCTTTGGAGATTTTGTTGCCCCTCTGTTGTAATATTTGACTACAAAATACATTTTTAGAGTCAGTGTATTAGCCTATCTCTTTCTCTCTCTGTAATATATGTAGATATATATAGAGGGAGAGATCTACATACACACAGTGTTTCAGATTTAGTTCTTTACTATGATTTGTCTTTGTTTAATAGGTTCAAATATTGCTAAAACTTTGGAGGAATGGTTTCAGTTTAGATGATGGAGAGCTGCGATCCTATGCAGACCCAACAAATGCTCAGTTTCTTGAGTCTGTTAAAAGGGGGTAAGTTGTAAAAGTGGTTATTTTTCTAAGTGTATATTATCAGTGGAAGGGAGAGAGAGAATATGGCCCCTTGGGGCTGTATGGCCACTCTGCTTTAGTCTCCCTATGTCTTCTGGGTTGTGTCCACTATAGATCTATCTTGGCCCTGTAACCAAGTCACTACAAGATTCAGACCCCACCCAGGGTCACAGTTTCTTAATCAAGACGCTACGGAAACACAAAATAAATGACTAGTGATCTTTAACCCTCTTTCAGAAGATAACTATTGAGTATTAAAATAAATAATAATGGTATGGAAAATGACATTGGATTGACTGATGTTGCGTCAGAGATATAATATAATTCACATGCATAGAGTATATTTTGTCAAAGGGACCTCTTCAAAATGGATCATGAGGTATTAACAACTTGATATTTATAATGGTGTATGCTGTACATTTTCTTAATTTTCTGTGTCCTTCATTGTTTTTAAAGGAGGTAAATCAACAGTATGGAACTGTTCTATACAGCAGTTTCCTAAATTATGGGGCATGCTCCCAGGGGAGGCAGTGAAGGTTCCTAGGGGAGACAGGTAGTCAACTTCCTGCTTCACACACACTTGCACCCCCTTGTACTTCAGTCACTATTGCTGCTTCTATCGTGCTCCCTGTACAGCTGCTGCCACTGTACATGGTGTCAAGAGCAAGCAGTAGCATCAGCTGAAGTAGGGGGCATGAGAGTATCAGTGGTGAATGAAGCAATGGTTGTAACTGAAGTATAGGGGATTCAACAGTGTTCACCTTTCTTACAGTGGGGCAGAAACCCACAAGGTTTGGGAAATGCTGTCATAGGGGGACTATTCCATTTATTATGATAGAGTAGCAGTGAGAAATTCCTGCAACAGTTCAGAAGTCTATGTGTTAGTGAACATTATCTGACACAATAATGGCTCTACATACTATTCAGTGGAGGTTACTTTACATGTAGAAATATGTTCCAGGCGGGAATAACCACATGGCATTGTGCTTGTGGCTTCTGCTGGTACATATCTTTACATCTTACAAAATAAAATGTATACCAATTTTGTGTAGTTCAATTTTTTTTGGCCTAGTTCTTTAAAAGAAAACTCTAGCCATTTTACTTATCTCTAATATTTTTCAAAATGTGAGGTACTTATGTTTTTTGTAAACTGATGTCATGTAACTATTGACTTTGGACACTGATTTTCTTGCTGAATTTGTGCTGAACAGCATACAATTGGATTAAAGGAAATCTCTACGGTGTAATAGGGTAAACACTTTACTTTCCTTGTTTTAGGAGGGCCATATTAAAACAAGATAGGGTCAGAGAACCTTTTCATGCTTCCAGGACATACTCACAGGGCCACACCAAGCTGTTTACACTGCATATGTTCTGTCACACACATGGCATGTGATTGGGCAAGGCTTATTCATCAGCAGTGAGTCAGTCTCACTCAGAACTTAGTGCAGACAGACCCTTAGGTTATATCTACATGGTATCCTGAACAGGAATATTCACACTGATTCACATGAGCCAAACTCAGTGAAGCTGTACCAAGGTATCCTCCATGCATGCTCCAAGAGTTTAAGAATACGTAGGTGGAATGAGCCAGGCTAGGAATGCAGCATTGACTCACCTTACAGAGTTCAGTCCCCTTGCATGGTAAAAAAAAATCCATTACTTAAAACTACTGAGGAAATGCAAACAAGTGAATCTTCAGCCCAGTTGGTCTCAGTATTCCATTTTCTTTCTCTCAAGTTAGTCCCGTTTCAATGTCCTTTCCTAAAGCTGATGTCTTTTGGTGGTATCTTTTCTTGAACCAACTGTAGTTAGGAGCTGTGTTAGATGAGCTCTTGAGCCTAAAGGCTGCTTAGAGACATGGGGGAAAAATGGTGCTTTTAAGCTCAGCATGCCCCTTCAAGCACAGTGCGTGTCCAAAAGAGGCATTGCATTAGTTGGACTTGGCTCACCCATCCTCTGTATAGGTTGAACACTTCAGCAGGGGGTTTTGCTACTTTTATCTAAAGCTGATTCAATCAGCTTTAGATAAAAGTGCCCAAAAACCCTGCTGAAAAGACCGACATATACAGACACTGCAGAGCTGGGTTGAACTAAAACACTGCCTTTTCCAGTAAAGCACCAGGTTTTGTTTTTTTCATGTCTGTCAGTGGCCGAAATGCCCTTCTTTAGATTTTCTTCAGCTCCATAATTAACACCTGCATGTTCTTTAACAACTTTGTGGCTGGTGCAAGATTTGCATAGCCACAGGGGTATATATTTGACTGTATCTTTTCCCCTCCACCTTTGTATATTGATTGTCATCTAAGATTATAGACTCCTTGAGGTAGGATTTTGTACATAGGTGTGCACAGATTCATGTAATAGGACTGTCATATCAACTGAGGTCTCTGGATTGCTACTGTAATATCTTTATCAAATACAATATTTTTATCACCTAATCCAGTTTAAGTGAAAGAATCCCTCTAAAGGACAGTAATAAACAAGGAAAATAGCCTGTTGGAGGTATTTCAAAAAGTGCTTGACTAGTAGAAAAAATATAAAAAATTTGGCCTCCTAACTAGAGTAATTATTCTTAGATATGATTTCTGCATACCTTGATTGTATTTTAAGTTCTCAAATAGTACACAAGAATGTCAAAGTACTGTCAATCTGTATTTTTTTCATTCACTATTTTCATTATTGCACCCAGGATGCCAACACATGGCTTAATGCTGCTCCTCATTAATTCTTTTTTTTGTCTGAAGTCTTATTTTTATCTGTGGCTTCTGAAAGAAGTAGGTATATGCATTAAGTGGGTTCCTTTACACTTTGATACAAATGTGGCAGTCATCTCAGCTCCTTATTAAAATATTGCTTATCCTTTTTTTGTTGATTAGTATTGTAGTGGCCTACTATTCTGTAATTGGGACTTTCTGCTGTGTGCTTTAAGAACCATTTATTTTTGAAATTAAGAGAGATTCCTGTGGAGCTTCAGCGATTGGTCCATGGTGGCCAAGTTAATTTGGATATGGAAGATCACCAAGAGCAAGAATATGTAAAGCCTAGATTGAAATTCAAAGCTTTCAGCGGAGAAGGACAAAAACTTGGAAGGTAAAATACTGTTGTTTTATTCTGTCATGTACGTAAGTACTTATTTCAGTAAAAGAGTAAGGAAGGAGTGAGAATAGCCTAAAAAGACATTTTCTAGAAGGTTTTCCATGGTGTTAATTTTAATCAAAGTAGCAATGACTTGTGGAAAAGCCTGTTCAACAACTAACAAAAGCAATGAAATAGTAAGCTAACCTTCCAATATGTCTCAGCCCTGACTGAGAAGAACCACAATTAAATCTGAAAGGGCTGTACATAAAATGTTAATGATCATGAGTTTCTTGTCAAGCTGAGACTGTGTTTTGCTTTAAAGAAAGGCACAAACTTTGTAGGGGCTAGATTAAGACTGCCAGTTCCTTTTATACAAGGTCCCTTATGACTGTCAATACTTGGTCTGTATTTCATTTTGTGTATAAATGGAAATATGCCATCACTAGTTTCCTAAGCCTTTCCTTTTCACTTTTTTAGGTATGAACATTCCATAGTCTGATACTTGCTTAAGTTGCTAGTGAAATATCTGAATGATAACAACTAAAGTGTGTGTTAACTGAAATGTCAGCAGAAAGAGGGTTGTATTATCATGACTGAACAAGTAACACTTATTTATAGGTAACAGCCCAGCTATATGAGTGGCAAATAGTATCCTTAATCAGAAAAGGAATTAGTAATAGTAGTTTATTGAGAGTGTTCACCAAAAAATACAAAAAAATGAGCAAAGCAATAACAATGATATCTAATAAAATAACAATGTATGTATAATTTATGATTGTGGCTAAAAGCATACAATAAGGTTATTCATTCTACCAGTTAACATAAAATTAAAACAGAGTATAGTGTATGATGATATAAAAGCAAAGATTATATGAAGCAATGGACAGTAAAGCAACAGATGAAAATTCGGTTTCATTTTGGTCCTCATTCTTTGTGAAAATAATGCAAATACACAGAAGGAGTATGGAACAGGCTTCAAAGTATTAGAAAGAAGCCAGATTTTTTTCTTCATTAGCTTAGTATTTAAAATTCACCATTAATAGAGCGATCCATTTTCATCTTATTTCTTCAAAAAACAGACAAGACCACAAATAATGATTTAAGTTATCCATCTTATTCTTCCCAAAAGAGCATCTGCCCATAGGAGATGCAGATCTCATTAGAGTACATCTCAATCTACTAATGGCCTTACATTGTTTGTGGTGTTGCACCACAGACAATTAAGTTCTAGGTTAAAGCAGTGTTTCATTAACCTTAAAGGGGAAGTTCAAGGCAGTCTCACTGCCAGCATATCCATTTGCATGCTTGTTTTAAATAGTGGTTCAGTGTCTCTCAATACACTTCCCAAGCCGTTTGTCTGGAGGACAATCTAGATGTCATTTAACCATCCAAACGGGTTATTTGGCAAAGGAGAGGATAAAAAATGTACTTCTGAGGGTATCTGGTACATTTAAAAGATCTAGTTTTCATTCGGCAGTTTAGACTTCTTAATCAAGCTAAAGTGTTTACATTTATCAGTCTGTTTTTTGAGCACATGAGTTCCCCCATCACAGAATTAGTTACAGATAAAAGCTGTAACTAAAGAAATAATTAGAAACCTTTTCAGTTTTTTGGTGGACCATAGGGTCAGTACCCCAGAGTTGTGTTCTGTACAGTAAAATGGACTTCACCTTAGATTATAGAGCTTGAGTGCTTCCAGAACCCCTCTTCTGCCCATCTTGTTGTAAAAAGATAAAATTCCTCCCAAGTCTTGTTTTCTCTAGTCTTTACATTTTCAGTGTGTTCATTCCAGATCTTATTTATGCAAAAGTAGGTCCCAAGGCATTTTAATCTCTGGTTTTATCTTCTGTAAAAATCAAAATATTTTCCAACTTTCATTCCCAAGAACAAATGCCTTGTTTTTCACTGTGTTGATTTCCAAGATATTTGAGGTAAAATATTGGTGAAGAGTGTCTAACGGTGTTTGGAGGTCTGTTTGGGATAGTGACATTATTAATGTGTCATCTCCATAAAGTAAGAGAGGGTTATGGTCATCCAGACTAATGGATATGTGGAATTGATTCCCTGTTAGCAACTGTTTTAGATCAAGAATAAATTTAAAAGTGGTGAGGCAAGCAAGCATCCTTTTTGTATCCATGTCTTCATTGGAAAACTATTGGACAAGGCACCACCAATCCCATAAGACACCCTAGATGCTGTTTTTGAATAGTAATTAATGATTCATTGTAAGAGAGCTTTATCCATTGCTGTTATTGCCAGTTTCTTACATAATTTTAATCAGTCTGTGGAATCAAAAGTTCTCTTGAGAGCTTGGTATAATGGTATAATAATTAAAGATACCCTACCTCTCTAGAGTAGGGAATATAATGACAGTTGAAGGCCTCAGTTGCCACTGATAATCATCTTACACACATGCCTGTGGACTGAAGGTATAAACCAGGTGCCGGAGGACTGGAAGAGGGCCACTGTGGTCCCCATCTTTAAAAAAGGGAGGAGGGAGGACCTGGGCAACTATAGGCCCATTAGTCTTACTTCAATCCTGGGAAAGCTCTTTGAGAAGATTATCAAGGAGCACATCTGTGATGAGCCAGCAGCAGGGATGATGCTCAAGGACAACCAGCATGGTTTCATTAGAGGCAGGTCCCGTCAGACTAACCTGATTGCCTTCTATGATCAGGTCACAAAATCACTGGATGCAGGTGTCACAGTGGATGTAGCCTTTCTGGTTGTCAGGAAGGCCTTTGACACTGTCTCCCACCTCATTCTCATTAAAAAGCTAAGTGATTACGGCATTGATGCCTACACAGTCAGATGGATTGCAGGTTGGCTGAGGGGTCGCACTCAGAGAGTGGTGGTGGATGGGTCATTTTCGACCTGGAGGGAAGTGGGCCGTCGGGTCCCCCAGGGCTCGGTCCTTGGGCCTGCACTATTCAGTTTCTTTATTAGCGACTTGGATGATGGGATGAAGAGCAGCCTGTTTAAATTCACAGACAACACCAAGATTTGGGGTGAGGTGGGCACGCTAGAGGGGAAGGACAGATTACAGCAGGACCTGGACAGGTTACAGGGGTGGGCAAATGAAAATAGGATGGGATTCAATATTGACAAGTGCAGGATGCTACACTTGGGCAGTAGCAACCAGCAGCATACCTATAGGCTGGGGAACTCCCTTCTCAAAATCACGGTGGCAGAAAGAGATCTTGGAGTCATTATTGACTCCAAGATGAACATGGGCTGACAATGCGAGAACACGGTCAGTAGGGCTTAACCATACCTTGTCCTGCATCCACAGATGCATCACAAGCAGGGCCAAGGAGGTGATCCTCTCCCTCTATATGACACTGGTTAGGCTGCAGTTGGAGTACTGCATCCAATTCTGGGTGCCGCACTTCAGGAGGGATGTGGACAGCATTGAGAGGGTCCAAAGGAGGGCCACTCATATGATCTGGGGACAGCAAGGCAGACCCTATGAGGAGAAGCTGTGGGACCTTAACCTGTTCAGCCTTCACAAGAGAAGACTGAGGGGGGACCTGGTGGCCATCTATAAACTTACTGAGGGGACCAGCAGGGTTTGGGAGAGACCTTGTTCCCCCAAGCGCCTCCCGGAGTAACGAGGAATAACGGCCGTAAGTTGCTAGAGAATAGGTTTAGACTAGACATTAGAAGGCACTACTTCACAGTCAGGGTGGCTAGGCTCTGGAACCAACTTCCAAGGGAAGTGGTGATGGCTCCTACCCTGGGGATCTTTAAGAGGAGGCTCGATGTTTACCTTGCTGCGGTCATCTGAGCCCAGTTTTCTCTCCTGCCCACAGCAGGGGGTCAGACTAGAAGATCTACAAAGTTCCTTCTGAACCTGCATCTATGTATCTAGATCCTAAAGAGAAGAATTTAAAATACACTCTAGCCATCTACTAGCAGTACTCATTAAAATTTGATGGTAGACCTCCCTTGATTCTTATTAATGGTTATTTTCTAGCATTCTCATGAAGGCTATGTACAGATGATGTCTTTTTACCTTTTTAGATGCTAAATAGTGCAACACCAGGCAATGGTTCATGAAGGAATAGGCTTCTCTAAAGCCAACCAGCTCTTCTCCCAAAACATTAAATTCAGAAATCCATTGCCTGAAGATGAAAAATTAAGTATCTTCCAGGTATTTTGGCAGGAATATACTAATGGGGAAATATGATAAAGGATGTCTTATCACCATTTTAAAAAATTGGGACTAGTATATTTTCATTCTAATTCTTTGGATGAATGCCTTCTAAAATAATTATGTAAAAAATTTTTGTCAGTATTGGACACCACCAGTCAATGAATTCCTTGAAGATTTCTGGGGCAAGAAAAGGTCAAGGGGGTGAACTGATGGGCCGTCACTGTTGCATAACAGTGATGGAAGTCCTAGATTAAAACTCTGGAATGGGATCCCAAGGGAGGTAGTGCTCTCCTCTACCCTGTGGATCTTCAAGAGGAGGTTAAGTAGGCCTCTGGCTGGGGTCATCTGAACCCAGCACTCTTTCCTACCTATGCAGGAGGTCGGACTCGATGATCTATTGAGGTCCCTTCCGACCCTAACATCTATGAATCTATGAATCTAAAAAAAAAAACAGTGGGTTTTTAATTGGTGGGTTTTTAATTGCGTCAATTAAAACCCACCGTTTCAATTTAGGGAGTACTGAACCATCACCATGTGTACAAGTGGTTGCTGAATCCATTTTCAGTGTTTTCTGCCCCATCTTCTGAGATAATATCACTGCCAAATTCAAAACCTAAACATGTTATGTATATAACTATATAGCACTAGGAAGATGCATAAAATCGTATGTTATAGTGGTTGGGTCCAATTTGCCAATGTGTATGGTGGATAATCATTTATGTTATCTCCAAATGTGACACTAAAGATAAAAATTTAAAATCAAGCATATGTTGTTTTAGTCTTGAATATTAACATATGCAACGTGTGTGTGTGTAAATATAACAAATACATGTTCTTTCAGTAACGTCTGTTTTCAATCTCAGCCTTACGCCTGAAATAGTCAGTACACCTTCTTCCCCAGAAGAAGAGATGAAGTCTATACTTAATGCTGCTGTTCTGATCAATGACACCGTGCCAACAACTAAAATACAAATTAGGTTAGCAGATGGAAGCCGTTTGATTCAAAGGTTCAATCAGACACACAGGTAAACTAATGGCATGGGTGTAATTAATCACACTTTTTCTGTAAGATTGTGTTTACTATAATAGAAAATAAATTAAAAATGTAAGTAGGATATAAAAAGGCAAAAATGATAGTAACTAAGGTAAAATGTGTAAGGATGTTATATAATCATAAATGTTAAAGGAAGAGGCATCATAAGGCAAAAGGACCTTTTTGGAAGTAATCATAATAAAAAATACAGACATTAAAAAACTTATTACAAGTAATTCATACTGCTTGGTAACTATCAGTCTGTAATTCCTTCAGGTTGGGTATTAGGCTGGATGCAGAGCTTTTCTGCTGATTGATCCTCTCCTAAATATAGGCAGATATTTAGTGTTTACTTAAAATTCTTATTCTGTTAGATGTCTCAGTAGACTACAAACTGGTTTAAGCCATTGATAGAGGTTGTGTCAGACAGTTATTTATCTGCCCCAAAACAATGGAGTCTGCACAACTCCCCAGAGTTATGTTTGTATTTGCTGTCCTATGTGTAGGTGAGAATTTGAGAGGTCATCTAAGACCACTTGAGCTATGCCATTAATGTACAAATTTGCAGTACTGTCTTTATTTTAGAAGATCTAAATAATACAGACTTTCTTTTCCTCCCACTGCTGCTTAAGAGCTGGTTAAGTTTGTGATGTTGGTAGCCAGAGCACAGTCCTCCAGCATCCTAGGGTGCTTTGCTTCTGTTTCCTCCCCCCTGAGAAATATTGTGGCTGCCCTGTGTATTGTTGCCATTTTGTCTCTGGGCAGACTAAGGGAGTCTGCAGAGCATGCTGAGATGTGTGCACAGGTTCTCCTTGGCTGCACAACCTCAGCACTAACCTCTGTTCTTCAATGGCTCGGTATTTGAATGTCTGTCTAATCATGCAAACTCAACCATTGACTGAACTACTCTGTAAGTAAGACTGTTGAATGAAGAAATTAACAGTGAAAAATAAAGTGAGCTTAGTGTGTTTCTTTTTGTAACCTTTATTCCTGCTATATAAGTATACCAGCTACAGGCCGCCTCATATTTTTTTTCAATCCTTGTATTAAGGAAGCCAAGAAACCCTAAATTATCCTCCTAGTCTTCTGAAGAATTTAAAACCAACATGCACATATGATTCTTGCAGAATTTGAACATCATAAAGATTTTTCACTCATACTCTATTGTTCTGTTCTTTCAACAGAATTAAGGATATTCGTGATTTTATTATCCAGTCTCGCCCTGAATTTACAACGGCTGACTTTGTTCTTGTCACTACATTTCCAAATAAAGAGCTAACAGATGAAAGTCTGACACTGCAAGAAGCAGATATACTTAACACTGTGATTCTTCAACAACTAAAGTAATCCTGCAACTATCAAAAGAGCATTTTTGGGAATGCATAACATGCCATGGTTTCATACAAGGAAGTTTACAGCAAAAGAAAAAAGAGAGAACATATCAAGTCAACGTTTTCTTTCACTTGCACAGATCAGATGCGTTTTCACTGCTGTTCTGTCTTCCAGCTCTAGTGTATCTAAATTTGATTTTAGAGTGATTTCCCCGCCCCCCCCCACAAAAAAATCTTATCAGAATTTTTACAATTTTAAACTTGGCTATCTTCAGTTGATATATTCAAAAACACGGCAAGAACTAATAAACTACTTGAGAAACTCAGATATCACTTTATTCTTGGATTTTTGTAGGGGAAGGTGCAGTTTTTTTGAGGGGGGCAGTGTCTTTTTTCACACACTTAGTAAGACTTGCACTGAGGAAACATTTTATGCTGCATTGACGAACAGCCATTCAAGAACTTAACCAGTAGGTTGAGAGATGTTTACCTTCCTTACCATATTGATTTTAAAATGTCTATTTGTAGGCTAAGAGATGTTTTGTGTCATAATATGATTTTAAAATATTTTCTTTGTGGTGGTTCAGTGGTGTGATATGATTAATTGCATAAAATATCCTAAAATGTATTTTCTGTATAATGTCCTTGCTGATGTGAATGAATTGGTAACACACAATGCAAACCTCAGTTATTGCTGAATATATATAGATATTGTTTTAACTTATTCCAGTTGTACTTCTTGTGTTTAAAAGGAGTTAAGTATGGTTTATCACCTAAAAGCAGATGAAAAAGTATGAAATACTATGAGAGATAGGAATGGTAAAACTACTGGGTTCTAATTTTTCAAAAGAATTAGCCTTATGGTCACATTTAAACTTGGATATGCAAGTTACTTCTGTACAGATGTATGTTTCTACATACAAAAGATTAGATATGTACACAAATGCTTATTTTTGTGTACAAACAAAAGATTTGTTTATGCAATCACTTACATGCGAACCCATAGATACGTAATTGCTTGAACTGGACATCAGGTCATCTTTGAAGTTTTGGCCAAAATAGCATTACGGTTTTGTAATACTGCTGTTCAACTTTTGTTATTCTCACTGGAAGCTTTAGAATTAAACCCTGTGTATCTGAAAATATATATTTTCATAAAGCTCCATCCTGCATGTGTATGCCAGTAAAAATCCTTTTTTTCCCCCTTGGGAAGTAGACTACTGTGCTTTCATAGTATGCCAATTTAATATTTGTGGCTTTGTATCAAAAGGGAGGATCAAACTTAAGTGGGCTAGGGAGGTATCTCACATATCAGTATGTATGAAGTCTTCTCATTCCTGAAAGCATCAGGTTTTTTTGCCATGCTTACTCTTGATCAGTATAATTCAATTAAAATTCTTACCTCAGAAAAGTTGACATTTTCAACTATACATAATATTCAAAATGCAGTCCTATTTGAGGTCAAGTAGATGTTTTGTAAAATAAATATCTGCATGGTACAAATAATCATAGTCCATCTTGTGTGTTAATAAAGAACATGTTTTAAGCTAAAAGGGTCACAGCCAGCTTTTTATTGTGACAAATCAATCATTGTGCATCCTGACGGCCATACACTGGTAATCCAGGAGAAAATAATATTTAAAATGTGTATTTGATAAATACTAAAGCTTGGTATGTTCTCTCTCAAAACTAGAAGTGGCTTATGTCAGTGTTCTGGTATGAGTCCGAACCAATCCAAAATTTGGGTTTGTTTTGATTCAGGATTTAGCTTCAGGTTTATCCCTAATTTGTACAATATGCATTAAATATTTATTTAATTTAATATTAAACAAAGTTATTTTAAAAGGTTATTTTATTCAAAGAAAAATAACTATGCAATCATTACTTCTCCGTTCCATGCATCCAGTGAACTTCTAATGTAAGTGTATTCTTCAGCAATTTGGGAAAAAGTCTTTGAGATTCAAGATTACTTTGTCAAGAACTAATAGTAAATATAACATGCATTTGTTTTGATTTAATGGCATCTTTGGCTGTTTGGAGGTGGAAGACCTCTCATGTACTCTATAGGAGCTGTATGCCATACTGAAAACTATATCATTATTATTTAAAATACATACCTTAAATGCCTAAGTTTTCAAAAATATCAATAGGCATAAATAATGGAACTAGTTATCTGTGGGTGAAAGTTTGAATTTGCTAGCAACAGGATTTTCACCATTGGCTGCTCTAAACTAAGCACAGGTACTTGAGTGCTGTAAGCAGAGGTAGGATGAGAGCTTAGAGTTGGTCTGGATGAGGGCTGTGAGAACAAGAGTGGTTGTTCCATGTACTCCTGATCTGTTTTTGTCTGAAAGACGAGAGCGAACACAAGTTAGGTAATGTGAGCAGCAGCATTTTGCCAACAAAGAGTCGATAGGTTACAGAGTAGGCAGTGCATAGAGTAAGGTTCTACACAGACACAACTACCTGAAAAGAATAGTGAGAATATTTAGGCTTGAAAAAGTAATGAGTGAAGAACTATGAAAGAAAGCAGGTGGACAATGTAGGGCTGAAGAAATAAAAATGAAGAGGTTAACAGCTAGGTCATTGTTTGCAGAATAAAGAATGATGCCATACCAGATATCATTCATAGGTAAAAACCAACAGGGAAAAATAGAGGAAGACTCAAGGAACTCTGGAAAGGAACATCTGAAAGAAAAATAAAGGAATATCACTAAAGCTGGAATTTCATTGTGATGGCCACTGCTGACTGTTAGGCAGAGCTGTCTCTGTCTTAGGTGGTTCTAGCATGAAGAGTAGTAACATAACATTAGCACAAAACATTTTGTGAAATTTTATCGCCATATTTTTCTTTTTTAGCAAACATTAAAACTTTCTGCTAAGGTAGAACATTAAGTCAAATTTAAGGATTGAAATGCTAAGTGGTCTTCCTCTGACTCTGGTTACTGCTACAATATCTTTTCATGTACCTAAAATAGACACCTTAAAAGATTCCAAGCTTAAGTTAAATTTTAACAAAACTCCCTTAAAAAACAATTATACTCAACTATAGTCCTCTTCACTAAGGCCACCTTTTTCCTTGACCAGGGACTGAAGGTAGCAAAGATATTAGTGTACAGCCTTCTATCTTCAGCAAAAATGAAGTTTATTTCCTACCTATGGAGTCTGTTTATTATCTTGTACCATCTATACTTTCTCCAGAGCCTGACAAAGGGACTTTGATCCTGAAAGCTTGCAGAAAAGAACGAATTTCTTGCGATTTCCCAGTTAATCTAATACAAGGTATCATTTTGGAACCAAGAGTTCTTGTTTTTTATAAGTGCACTAATAATACTTTTAGCCCCACCTTCAGTTTCAGACCTGTGCTTGCAGGTAATTGAAAGCCAGAGGGAAGAGATGAAAAAAAAATGGTGATCTAGATTTTAAAGCAAAAGAGGCCACTTAGGGATTATCTGCCTGGGGTGCTATTCCTGACTGATTAACTACTTATGTATTTTCTAGTTCCAGAATGAAACATGCTTTGTTTTGAATTCTTAATTTGATTAAGCTTAATCAAAAAAGAAACAGCTTTTCTGGAATAAGAATGTAAGGAATCTACACTTAGGAATTCCCCTTTAAACGCACACCCTACTTTAAACCTAAATTAATTTATCTTTGGATGCTAAGCACATTTCACCTAGAGCTGCTTCATAATAATTTCAGTGTTGTAGGTTGACCTGATTATTGAGATATTTACTTTATGAATATATTGTATGAAATATTAGCATGTTTATTATATGCCTATATTGGATCAGATAAGGGCTGTCAAATGCACCCTCAACCCCAGGCCAGATGTAGACATTGGGGCAGTAACTGTGGTGGGTCCACCTTTGGGCAGCAGCATAGGATAAGGGCCAGGGGGGGCAGCACAAAGCCTGGCAGTGGTGCGGGGATACATTCAGGGAGCAGTATGGGTCTGCATTCAGGGACCTGCTGCTAGTGACCATATTACTCAGGGTCCAGGGACCCCAAATTCTGCAACAGGCCGTGCTCCCACCAGACTCCTGACAGGCCAGGTGGAATGGTTTTGTGGGCAAGACCCTGCAGGCTATGTGTTTGGCACTCCTGGACTAGATCACAAGGGGAACAGATGACCCCAGCCAGATGCCTATCCAGCCTTCTCTTAAAGACCCTGAAGGTAGGGGAGAGTACCACCTCCCTTGGAAGCCCATTCCAAATTTTGGCTACCCTTACCATGAAGAAGTTTTTCCTGATATCTAGCCTAAATCTACTCTGTCAGTTTGTGACCGTTGTTTCTTGTTACCCCAAGAGGTGCCCTGGTGAACAGCATAACTAGCTCAAGGTAGTTAAGAGGCAATACTAATAGATAGGAGCTGTAAAGGTGCCGCTGTACCTAAGTTACAAAACGTGTTCTCCATTGCAGAGCCAATGATACCAGAGTAGCAAAAGGATTAAACCTGAATATGAAGGGATTCTTTCAAGGGCAGAGAGAGTTACTGGAGAGTTGTTCAGAATGTCACAGGTACCTTCTAGAGTGCCTGAAAAAGTTAAGCTTGCCTATGATAGCATTAGAATATGGTAAGCCTAAAGGTAAGATGGGTGTAAATCTGATGTTTTAAAAATTTGTTTTCTAAATGCTTTGTTCCTACTCTTGAAAGTTAACAAATCTTTATCTCAACACCCTCTGATTGCTGTTTACCACTTGTCTCACCAGCCTGAAATAAAACCATGGGTGCCAAAACAGTTGACTTGCTCGAAAACTATGGTCACTCAATAGGCAATAGTTGGATTTGATCTGAGTGGGCATGTCTACATGTGCATATAGGTGCTCCAAAATTTAATGTGCATTAGTTTAACGCACATTAAGGTGATTTAGGCTTTTGTCTACACATGCATGTGTTTAAAGCATATTGATGCCATGTGCACTGGCTGGCATGGAACTAAAGTTAGTCCCAAGTCAGTCCATACACAGCATTAATGTATCTTAAGACATCTACATGTGTGTTAATGCACTTTAGCTATTCCCACCTAAATTTGATACCTGCAAAAGGGGACTTTTGTGGTTTTAAGTAATTGAAGGCAATTGCTGGATCATCCACATAAAAGATGCATACACATATCCCAAGACACATTTTAAAGTGGCCTCCAGTTTTGAATGTTTCACATGCGTCTGTCAAAATGAGCACATTCTGAAAATCAAGTGTTAATTGTCACAATTGCAAGGCCAGCTGCAGTTGTGACCTTTTCCTGGGGGTCTACACATGTGTGCCTTTAATGTGCCTTAAATTGGCATGAGTAGATGCGCCAGTGTGTGACAACTGTGTGACTGCATCCCAAGAAAAAGCATATAAGATATAACACTTGAGGGGATGCTCTCATACCAGGAAAGGGTCTGAATTGCAGCTGGCCTTGCAGTTGTGACAATTAACATTTGCTTTTCAGAATTTGCTCATTCTGACAGAAACATGTGAGACGTTCAACACTGGAGGCCACTTTCAAATGTGTCTTGGGATATGTGTATGCATCTTTTACGTGGGTGATCTTGCAGTTGCTTTCAATTACCCAACACCACAAATGTCTCCATACCCTAACTATATTAACTTGCAGTGTGCACACACAGAAGAAGAGACAAGTTGTGGACCAATGGTACAGAAGGGCTATATTAGAAAGAAACAGGAAACTGCAGCAGACCCCTTGAAGGAATCATGCCATGGCCCACTACTTGTTTGCTTCTCTGGGCTAGCTTTAAGTACAGCCAATAATAGGGAGTGGAGCACAGAAAGGTGGACTTTCTGTGCTTCCATCTCACTTGACTCAGGTAAGTTGTGATAGGCTCCCAGGGTGGTCAGCCAATGGGGAAGTGTGGCCACAGGCCAAAATGCTCAAGAGATAGGGTGGACTGGTGGCAGGGTGAGAGCAAGGGAATATTTAATTTGGATTGTAAACAAGATTAGGGACAGATCTGAAGCTGGGTCTAAGTGGTAGGCTAGGTGTGCTGTAATAGTGCTTCATGAGCCTTATCTACCATAGCTATTTTTTCTTCTAAGACTTGTAACATCCTCTTAATGTACTCATTATACCGACAATTTGAGATAGGTTAATCCTCTTTACTAGTGCTTCATTTTTCATATTTCAATTCACTTTTGATGAAGGGGATGAATATTTGTATTTCTAATGTAGTACCCTTAGTAGGTTGTCCTGATATCTGACAAGTTCAGTTGCAAGATTAATTCTTAAATGTGTGGCTTGGGCTCATCTTTTGAGAACTATTGCAGCTCTTATTGTATATATTTGGGTATCAGAGGGTAGGAGGATGTAAAATATATGTTTTTACCTTGTGGGCAATCGCTCCTCAATCCACTCAAAGGTGGATCATTTTAATTAATAATTTCTGTTGATAGCCTATCTTGGTTTGCAAGGAGAGAGAGAGAGAGAATGAATCCCTTCTGCAGAGAAAGTCTGTGAAGTTAAGCAGATGGCAAGGTAGAGATGCACCTTAAAGCATAATTAAATCAGAGATACATAAGCTTTCATCAGCCCCAGCTCACTTCATTAGAAAGCTTATGCATCTGATTTAATTAGTCTATAAGGTGCATCTCAACCCTGCCTTATTCCTTTCTGAGCTCATATTACTGCTAGCGGCCTTCAATTTAATGACTGACAAGTCACCTGGTATATGATCAAATATGTCTGGATTAAAAATGAGTTGCTGAATCCCAAAGAGTTTATGGGCTTTATCCAACTTCAGTTTAGTGGAAGAGTTTCCATGGTCAAACACAACACCCATGAGCCTCAACTTTATCAAGCCTTAAGCTGAATATGAAGTATGTAGTTTCTAGCATCTCCCCATCTTACCTTGCTTATTACATAGAAACCAGACCCTCCACATGAACAAGAGAGAATCTTACCCAAAATAAGCTATTCTGATTTATTTCATTGGTTGATTCTGATTTATTTACCTGTTCAAAATATTTCTTTTAATTTAACTTGGAATCCTTCCTGCAAAATCTTTTTGAAAATTCAGGATAGCAATAAATCAATTATGTTAGCTATTTTCTGCTCTAGACTGTAAAGTGTTGGTGATCCATCCTCTTTCTGATAATCTGACAGCTCACTTAATTTACCCTTAATCTAATAAATCTGGACTTTGATTTCCAGTGTCGTGTTAGCAGGGAAGAGTTTTGCTGATACGATACCTTTTTATATTTCTACAGACACTACTTTCAGAACTCGGTTTTGGGGGTGAGAAAATTTCCACTTGTTTTTTATATCTTTTCAGAAGGCTATGTAGACCAAATTTAAAAATACATATAGATGTAGAGTAAAGTTAGAGCATGTATAATATGCATATTACAAGGAAAATTTAAGACACTTTTTTTAAAGTAAACATAAGAATTTCAGACAGAAGTTTCAAATTATGTCTGTCAAAATTCCATCTCCGTTGTGTTTGTTAGTGTAGGTAGACAAATATTTTCTCATGCAGAGTAGGACACACCAATATTGCTGGAGAGGCACAACATGCATGCTATTTTCAGAAGCCTCAATCCTACAAACAATTATGTCCATAAAAAATCTGTGAGTAATTACATTAATATAAATGGTGTCATTTACTTTTATACATGAATATCAATTTTTGCATCATGAATATTATGAATATCAAAAAGTGACTTGAATTATAAGCTTTTGGGCCTGATTCAGTTTGACTTGGAAGGTGCTCCCCTTCCTGTTTTTTATCCAATGAGTAATATAAAATGCATAAAAAGTCTTGACAGCATGGACCAAAACGCATCTGTTCTCACTTTACAAGGAGTGCACTAACCACAACAGAGATGGGGCTTGTTCTCTTTCTGGTTCCATGACTCTTGCCTGACTAGGGCATGTGTAGATGACACAGGCATTAATGTAGAGCACCTGAAAATTTTAACACGGCTTTTTTTGTTGCAGTGCATTTTTGTTTGTACAACATGGCGTTCATGGTGGCATAAACAGTGCTTTTGAGTGAGTTAAGTCTTGTTTGTCATTCCCCGCAGATTTCAGTAGGGGAAGTCAAATACCAATTTACCCCCATAATGTATTTCCTAAAATATTACAGCAGGAGATGTATGTAAGCCACCTGGGTTCCCCAGTCCCCGCTCCCAGACTCTCACTGGGGAATCCTGACTTTAACTGGGAGTCTTCCCTGGGTCCAGTCATGATCACCCCAGAATCCTTGTTACTTGCCCCCGCCTATGCTTGGTCGGTCTGGTCACTCTCCATCCCTATGCGATCCCAAAGACCCAATCCCAATCCCAAAGACAAGCTGCTTGAATCCTCCCCTCCCGTTCCTTTCCCTTCCCATCCCACCATGTTACAAATATGTGTTTTTTTATTCGATTTACTATAGCTGCTATTATAACTGCTATGATATCATAAAATATTCAGAGTTTAGAGTAGCAGGTGTGTGGGTGGGTGTTTGTTGCTGCCCAGTTGATTGGTGATTGCTGTCGTCCATGTTGGTGGTGGCAAGTTCTTTGGGGGGGGGAGTTTTCACGGGGGGGATGTGGTTCAACTATATTTCCCACCATTCCCAAGCTCATTGATCTGATCTTTGCACATTTTCCAATGGGGGCTTCCACTGGAACCCTCCCTTTCCCTGCCCATGTACACCATCAATCTGTTTGTGTAGTGCCATATACGGCTTTTGGAGATGCGTTGTGAATTGTTTGGTAAAGGTTTTTGGAGTGTTTTTGAAAATGTGGGTTACTGTTTGGCTTGTTACCCCCCACCCCCTGCCTAGCCCACCAAGAGCTATAGTTAACCTTTTCTACCACGTAGGTGTGCGGGGTATTCAGATATGGGTGACAGTGCATAATGCCTTCCTCTCCCAAACCACTCACAGTCTGGAAGCAGCAAACCCCTAGCCCAGTCCAGATTTCCTCCCCCTTCCCCTGACCATCCTCCCCATCCACAACACCCCACGTCCCTGTAGACAGACACAGATTTAAAGTGTAAATGAATTTATTTTAACATAACCAAGAGAGAGAACAAAGCACTCCTAGGTGTTGATGTCAGTAATATATCCTGCCAGACAATCATGCACAAGGTCTGCCCATCCAGCTTCTCCTTAGGGATAGCTCCTCGGTCCCTGCACTGCTGCTGCTGCCCAGACATGTCTCTGTTGTCTGGGCACAGCCTGTCACACTTCTTCCCACAACTCCTTGAAAACCTGTTTGCGCTTCTCACAGATATTGCGTAGCATGCAGGCTGCCACTACAAAGGCCTTCATATTTTCTTGTTCCATCTCAAGTCAGCATGTAAGCACCCTTCATCATCCTTTCAGTCGGCCAAACGTACATTCTATGGCCATCCTGCAACTTCTCAGACAGTAGTTAAAAACCAGCTTCTGTGGGTCATTGATGTTCCCTCCATAGAGCTTTATGAGCCAGGTCTTTAGGGGGTAGGCAGCATCTGCTAATATAACCAGGGGTACAGCAACATTGCAGGTCACTGTCTCCTCCACACCGGGTGTGTAGCGTGGTTTCTCCATGAGATCAAGCAAAGGGGAGTTTCTGAACACATGTGCATCATGCGTGATGCCAGCCCACCTTATATAAACGTTGTGGGTCATAAATGGTCCACCACAGCTTGCAGGATCATGGGGGCATATCCTTTCCTGTTAGTGAAAGCCCTCCCTCTCCCCATAGGGCACAGCACTGGGATGTGAGTGCTGTCTAAAGCCCCCACATAGTTCAGGAATCCCTTCTCATTAGAGCCATCTATGACTTGCTGCAGATTCACCAGGCAGATCATTTTGTTTGCAGCATTCCCCTTAAGCAGCTGAAGTACCTCACAAGTTGCCAGACTGACTGTGCAGGCAGCATGCCAAACTGGTTCTCAATGCAGTGGAGGTGGGATGGGCTGGCCAGTTTCATGATGGCCATTGCAACCCTCTTGTCTGGTGGGATGGCCCAATGCATGTTAGTGCCCTGCCTCACGATGTGGGGCCCCAGCATTGAGACAATATGATAGAACATCTCCCTTCTCATTCGGAATATCTCCAGCCACTGCTGGTGGTTCCAAGTCTTCAGCATAATTTGCTCCAACCAGTCTAAGCTGCTCTCGCAGGCCTGTACCATGCGGATTCTGGTCCTCAGGTTTCTCAACAGATCCCAGTCAAATCCCACTTTGCTTTCCTCTGTGTATTCCAAGTCCCCTGGGTACCTGTATCTTTTTATTGTCATTAATGCTGTTAAACCAGGAACGCAACATGCCAGTGAATACTGTTGCACAGTTCCTATCCATCTCAAGCATTGCAGCAGTAATCGCCAGGTAAACAACATTTGCCGAAGCAGTACTGCCACTTCCTCCTCCTCCTCCTCCTCCTGCTCACCCATGTCCTCCTTATTCTCCATGTCAGAGGACTCGTCACTGCGTTGTTCTCCATCATCACGTATTTCATCCTCATTCTCCATTTTGCCCCTCTCTGTCAGCAGCAGCTTCTCGCCTGTCTACACCAAGCAGGGGACAGGGACTGTAGGGTGTTGTGTGGTCTGGAGCTTAGTGTAGCTGCTTTTTCAACACTTCACCCCAGAACCCTGGGGCATTGGGGCTTTTTCACATCCTTTCATCCTGATCTTAGCTGCCACTCGTGTTCCGATGTAATCAAGCTTGCAAGCAAAAGATATTTTGCCTACTCTTCTCCTGGTAATGTAGGCTACTCAAAACTTTTGCCACTTTAGGGAAAACAGGCTGTGCTTCTGTAATAAAATTATTTTGTACAAGCAAGCAGGTAGGTATCGATTTTTGCAACATTCCAGGCCATTGAGCAGCCATCCTATAGTACAATGGCCGTATTTACCCCATCACCCGGTCTTTTTTGTTGTTAAACTGGGTGCTTCACTTACAGGTAATGGTAAAGGTAAACTGGGTGCTGACACTTACGGTAATGACTTCACAATCCTTGGAATTTTCCCAGACCCTCATGCAAGCATAGCTGAGTATAAAGGTGACCCTCCCCCCACAATTTTCTAGGCCCCTTTCATAAATTACTTGTGCCATTGACCACAAACTGCTTTGCCATGTCTCAAAGTCAAGGCCAGCAGTATGGAACTAATGGCCCAGGAGGCTGATACCTCCAATACCCATGGAGGACCTGGGAAGAACTGGGGGACTTAATTGATATTTTGTTGGAGCAGAGGAGCATATAGACAGGCTGGAAAGTAAGAGTAATAAGCCTGTTTATGTCAAGATCACAAAAGGCATGCAGGCACAAGGGCACAATCGTGACTGGACCCAGATCCAGTACAAGATCAAGTCCCTAAAATCAGCATTTTATAGAGCCAATGATGCAAACTCTTGTTCTGGGGCAGGTCACACAATTGCCCCCTTGTGATGGATACAAGCTGTCCATCATTCTCTCCAAGGATGTGGGTGACAACCCAGGTATGGAGACTTTCAGCACTGGGGTTGGGCAGGAGGAGGTGGAGGTGGCAGCAGCCCCTTCAGAGGGTGAAACCATGAGCATGTCTTAGCTGTATGGACACCGCTCATTGATGAGTGGCAGGAAGAACCATCGGTCACCATACTCTTAGTACCACTTAGCCCCTCCATTCCGGGGACTAACACAAATAATGAAGCTGAGGAGCTGCAGGGTAGGAAGAAACCCATGTGGCCAATACATCGTCTACTGTTACCAAAAGCCAAGAACATGCTGGACCTGGTAAGTCTCTTGTAATGTGCTTCTTGCCATTGCCAGACAACACCTGGGTTCATGCAGGTTGGGTTTGGGGGTCCAGGGGGAAGGGGAGAAATTCATGCGTTGCTGTAGATTGGTCGCCATGTTCTTTTGGTGGTGGTGCATGATGGGTTTGATAGTTCATAATGTAACAGACACCAAACTAATTATTTGCTTTAATTAATTTTTTACAGCTATCACGGGCAGTGGCAGCCATGGACCTGTTTCCGAAGCAAATACTTGTAAGTTTTAGGCAGTACAAGTGGTGCCTCACTGTTGTGGGGTCTGTTTCTGTACCTGTCGGCATTTTGTACACTGCATGGTGGGGGTGGTGGGGTGTACTTTCCTAGGTGATCAGTGCCTAGAAACCCACCCTGGGAGCTGTACAGCCCAAAGCAGAAGTACTGCCTGAACTTAGATATCCACTGAGTTCTGAGGAAGAGCAGGGCCAAAGAAATTTAGAAACTTAGGTGAAACTTAAGTCTTATTTGGAGACCAAGCTATATCAGGCCTTTTTGTGTGAAACCATGTTTCTGTATGTGCTTGTACAATTCTTAGCACCATGGCTTTCCAGTTCTGATTGGATTTTCTAGATACTACTGAACTATTTCTAAGTAATAATAATAATAATGCGTAATACTACTACTAATAACAAAAATATTAGTTATTGGCAAATGGATTATTTATATTTACCACCTCCGGTTCTTTCTGGCCAAGAAGTTGTAATGTTCAAAGATCTCCAGTGAAGTTGACATATTCATGTATATATCACACCTCGTGTCACCTGTTAGTAAAGAAAATATGCAGAGAAAATATTTGCTTTGTTTGTGGGGGGGGTTTTCCCTTTTGCAGTAATAGTTTAGTTAAACCCATAAAAAAATCAGAACATGCCAACCAGGCAAGGTCTGTTTGCCTTTGTTACCTGTATAGGCTTTATTGCCCAACCTACTGCGCAAGCAGAGATGACCTGGAGTTAGTGATTTCTACATGACCTTCCTTTAGTTGCCAAGACCAACTACAAACACCAGTTTCATTTTATGGCTTTTCTTAGAACTGTGGCATACAGAGGAGAGTTGTGAAAATTTAATTTGTGGCAAATTCAGATCACATAACAACCATATTTTTACAAGTATAGTAATTGGCTTCTCATTAAATATTGCTGCAGACAGAGGTCTCATTTTACTGTGGAGGTGGTGTAGTGTGCATTTTACTAATATGAATATCTATACTTGGGTGGTACTTAGAGATAATCTGTTGCATATAATAATGACATAATATTCAATATTGCAGTGTGTATAACTGGTATTTTATTTCTGCGTAAGGAATCAAACACTGTGCAGTGAAACTCCAAGCAGACAAAATTTATCTGAAGTAGGGTTTTGTTTCTAAAATTTGTTTCTAAAAGTAGGAGTGGTTTGCAGAATTGGTTCAAGACAAGATGAACTCTGGCCATTTTGGCTAACTATTGGCTTTAAGTTTGGGGGTTCATAAGTGTGAGTGTGGAATTGATAGATTCTATCAATAAATGTGACAAAAAGAGGTTTTGATAAACTGGAGACAACTAGACTGGTAAGCTGAGCAAGACTCTGCTTGAGTTTAATAGATAAGTATTTGAAAAAAAGGCCTTAACATCATTAAAGGGTCATCTTGTTTTTACTAGCCCATTCCCTTGAGTATGGGAAGTTTGCCAGCTTCTAGGATGTTAAGAAAATAGTAAAAGAAATGATTTTTGAAAGTTGGCTGGGGGGAGGAGGGTGGGACTTTCATCCTTCCTTATACCATGATTGACTCTTAGAGGCTTCATTTTGAGGCATTAATCATTATCTCCTTTATTTCAGGTATGTTTTTGTACCAAGTTTTCTTTGGGTAGCTTATATTCCTTTCCTTGTCAGTCCCTGCAGGATTGTGCTGCTGGGCCTGTTGATTTGCTCACATACTCACAGAGCTTCTGTCTTTGTGCTGGTGCTAAAGAGGTGCATGGAATTCAGTTATTACTGCTTCTTTTCTAGACATGTTAGTTCATTGCATTGTATAGGTACCCAAAGAATTATTTAGACACATCTAAATTCAAAGACTTGATCTTTGTTTTGTTGGTATTGTTAGACTCCAGGCTTCACAGCATAGGGTTACTGAGAGTATGGCCATTGCAAAACATTTTCTCTTTGTTGCGTTGAAGAGGGTTTTTCTTTCCAAATGCTGTTGACTTGTGTCATAAGCTGCCATGAGGGCAATTCCACTTGCAATTTGTGTTTCAGATTTTGCAGTAACTAAAAATACCTGCTTGAGTCTAGTTGCTCCCCTTCCATTGTAAGGTGCTAGTAGAGTATCCCTTTGGCATCACCTTACTATTTCTGAAATTATCTCCATTCTGTAAATAGCTTCATTACTGTCTAGTCTTATTGCAAGATCTGTTCATTCTTCTCCTGTTCTTCCTATCATGTTAGTGTCATCTGCAAAGCAAGGTTACAGATCTTACTACTCCCTTCACAGTTTTTGATGATGATCAAGGAGTGCTGAGTGACGTGGATATATCCCTATATTAGCCTGCTGCTGTCTAAATTTAGTAAGCCACCCAAGTAAGCATACCCTTTGCATTGTTAAGGGGTGAGTCTATGGTTCTTCCTTTTCTTTTGCTGATGTTGTGCTGCTTCATCATAGCCCTCGGTGCTTCTTGCCATACACAATCAAATGCAAATGTCTATAGAGCTCTTGTTCCTATTTGATGTTCTATGTATTTTTCACTTCATATTCACAGGTTGAAGGACTGTTCTGTTGTGCACTGTCTATTCCTAAAACCTACTTGTTCTTCTGCATGTAGTGTTTTTTATATGAGGCTTTAGACAGTTCGGGGGCTGAGTAGTAATATCTTGCTAGTAATACTTTGGCAAAGATTTATTTTCTTGGGGATTGGAAGCACACAAGATCAGGGTTTGGCAACCTACAGCCAAAGGGACCATTGGTCTGGCCTGTGAAGTTAAGGAGGGAGCAGGCCATGTTTTGGTGGTGTGGGGCTTCATCCATGTCATGGCCAAGATGCATGGAGATTCACCTGCGCTGTGGCCAGGCCAGTGGAGAGATGTGGCAGCAGGGAGAAGGAGCAAAGGTAACTGCAGCAGCAGCAGCTGGACCTTAATGCTGCCCTACATTGGTCCTCAGCAGGGTCATTTTGGCCCACTTCTTGAAAGAGTTACTAACCTCTGCCTTAGATCATGTCCACAAGACTGGTCACCTCCCTGACTGCTAATCATATGATGTATTTTATGAAGCATGATAATGACTGAAGTATCTACCATTAATTGTACTGTACAAATTAAACAGCCCAAAGAGGTATACTGATCTATCTTTGTGAAACCAACATCATGAGGTGGTTACTTTTGATCAAGTTTAAGTTACAGATGGGTGCTGCCTTTAAACCATGGCATGTTTTTCTTTCTATTCTATAACATGAAGATACTTTTATTGGTTGATGGTAACTCAGATAGGCATGACTGTACCTCTCAGAGACCATGCTAGGGAGTGCTTCAGTGAAGTGGGGCAGGCCAATTCCACATACTAAATTCCACTGACTGCTGCTCCTGGGTGCAGTGGTTACACACATGTCCAGGACAGCAGCAATTTGGGCTGGGGTAGAGCAGCCCTAGGCTGGCAGGGGGTTGCGGGGACAGCATCTGGCAGCAGAGGGGATGGTTGGGGCACAAGGGTGCTAAAGTGCAGAGCTGTGAGGCTAGGCAGCAACAGCCCCTGCACTTTAGCACCCTCGTGCTCCAGCCAGCCCCTGTCACCGTCTACATGTCTGCTTCAATGAAGTTACTTGCTCTGCCATAGTACTGTCCCCAACAGTACTATCTTACAGTGGAGTTTAGTTTACTACACCGTAATACCAGTACACTTTACTGCTTTACTGCAGAGTTAATTAGTCTACTCCACAGTAAAGCGCACGTGGCTGCATCCAGGTGAGTGTGGACATTTGGTTCCATGGGGACAAGTAGTGGTGGTGCACCTTGCGCCACTGCTACTTGTCCCTGGGGAATGCCCATACTCCATGCGCTTTTGCACATGGCAAATTATCCTGTGCGGGGTAAGGGAGGCTGGGGCCAGTACTGGGCTCACCCCAGCACCCCTACCTGGAGTCCTGGGCACCTCCTGGGGCCCAAGCGGCAGCAATTGTACCGTGCAGAGCCTGGCCATAAGCCAGAGCAAGGGTGTATGTGACACCGCAGATGTGTTTATAGCACCACATACTGCATGGCTGCACTCGCCTGGACACAGCCAGTGAGTTTAATACTGAGAGACATTCATGTAGCTTTTCTTAAATAAGTATCGAAGTAAACAAGATGGATGCCACTGCTTCTGAGCTGTTCCAGACTTCTTCATGAAAGGATTACCCTTCATGCTGCATCTTGCTGTTCTTCAATATTTGTTTTGTTAGAACATAGATTGCTGGAGTCATGGATATATGTACAAAAGTGTAATGTCATTGAACTAGAAATGCATTTTTGCATGCATTTTGATGATTCCGAATCTGCCTTCTAAAACAGTGTGTGCTTTTCTGTGGTTTAAAATGAATAAAATGTATAAATTCTACTTATAGCTTTGAACTAAAGCTTCAAGATGGGATCTTTCTACTGAAACCAATAGAGAAACTCCCACTGGTTTCAACAGCACCTAAGTTAGGCCAATAGTGAACATTTTTTGGAAATTTCTACTTCAAAACATCATTGAAGTATTGACTTATGATGTCTAAGGAGAAACGTGATGCAGAATCTACTGAAGTGCTTCACATAAATAACATGGTTAAGAGAATGGTAACAAATGCATAGTTAAAACTTCAAATGAGAAACTGCCAAAGGTAAAGTCACAAACAGAGTTGTAGACCCTTTTTGTTTTGTTGGCATTTCTGAAAACTCTGGGGAAAACTGTGTAGACTTGATCCCAAGCAAATATTTCCCCAAATTTCCAATAACTGAAAAGTAAAAATATTGCTTGCAGTTAAATGAAGTGCTGCATTTAATTAAAATGTATTAGAAGGGTGAAAATATAGGTAGGTGTCAAATGAAATATGATCTTGAATTGAAAAATTGAAAAGTTTAATTTTGAACATTTAGTGCTCATTGTAAGTATAGTCTCATTACTCAAAACTATATCAACTTGTGAATGCAAATTATAAGATAAGTAACACTTCTGAAACCATCTCGGTGTACATTTTAAAAACATTTAATGCCTAATTTCCATCAATTCCAATAAGAGGTAGGCACATAAATTGTTTTACAAAGATGAGCCTTCATGACTTCAGGGCCTATGTTTCATTGCCAGTCCTTAAAACTTAGTATCCTAACTATTTGTCATCTCTGAAAATAGGACTTAAGTAAAATTTTACCTATTTCCTTTACTTTCACATTACATATTATTTTGAAATAATTGTAGTATGCGTATTTAGTCTTTGGCCATTTTAAGTGCATGTTATGTGCACACACGACATTCCTGTGCAAAATCTATGCTAAGATGAAGTTAAAACTAAAAATATATATGCCAGTAGTTTAAGTAAAATTAGTAAAACGATAGAGAGAAAATTATTCTTTGCCCCAAAAAAAACATTATATGCGAAGAAGGTCCAGAATTAGGGTTAAATGTGAAAGAAATTCAAACATATTAAATTATGAAGCTGCACAGTTAAAGAGTCAGTCAACCTTAACTCTGCCCTGGAATATGCTACACAAGTGAAGACACATATTTAAGAGAGAATTTGTCTTTTAAAAAAAGTTTAATCTAATTTAGGACCAAATGCACTAACATCCTGTAGCCATGACTGTCTGATTATTGCATGTCTCCTCATTTAGTTTATGATTGCCTGGGACATATATGATGGCAACTAAATATTAATAAATAATTGTTATCTGAAAAATATTACTGTTAACTACATGTTATTGTTTTACATGCTTGAAATATATTGTATTGGCAATTAGCTACTTGAAAGTTCAAGGATAATTGGGAATGTAGTTTGCAATATTGGTATTTAGAGATATCTGTAGTAGTAGACTTTAATAAATACAGTTCAAGGCTGAATGCTCAAGGCTGAGCGCTCAAGGCTGAATGCTCAAGGCTGAATTTTATCACTAAATAACTTTGATCCAGACTGCCACATCCAAAGTGCTACCAATGTTTATAAAAGTATGTACATTTGAACTCAGTCTGCTGTTTGATTACAAATGTAACTTATCTGGGGTTACTAGCTCTGTCTGTACTCAACTGTATTTTTTTTTTTTTTTTTACATTTAGCACTTATCAGCACCCTTTTCAGCCAATAGATCTACTTCTTTTCTTTTCTTCTTATCCTCCATCTTCCTTGGTGACCCAATCCCATTTCATCTCCTGATTTTCCTTGTGTCCAGTTTACTCCGCTATCTTAATCTTAATTTGTCTCTAGCAAGAGACAATAGTTATTCTCCTTTTTCTGTATGGCAGCCTTTCAAATATTTGAAACTACTAACATTTACCTGCTTAATCTCTTTTTCTCCGGGCTAAACATATATCTATTTCAATCAGTCCCTCTTCATAAAGTTTGCAAATCCACCCCTTTTGTAATCTGTGTTGTTCACCTCTGGATCTTCTCCAGTTTTCCTATATCCTTCTCAAAATGTGGTGCCAGAACTTGACAAAATATGTTAATACTATACTATCCTGTCCTACATGCTGCCTATAATACTTCTGTTAATACAACCCAAATCTGCATTTCCTTTACTTTGCAATAACATCACATTGGTGATTCATGTTGAGCATATGATCCACCATCATCTCCAGATCCTTCTCATCAGTGCTACTGATTAACCAGTAATCCCCCATTCTGCATCCATGTATTCATGCGGGTGTAACACTCTGCATTTGTCTTGTTGAATGTCATTATTTTATTTATATTCCAAGTTTCTAGTTTATCAAGTTCTTGATTTCTAATGATAGCCAGCAGAGTGTTTGAAAACCCTCCCACTTTTGTATCATCTGCAAACTTGATCAGAAAGCTCTCTAACCCCTGCATTCAAATAATAAAAGTGGAGACCTCTTTTCATTCTGATATTGAGCCACTTTTAGTTACTCTTTGCTTGTGGTTATTCAAGCAATTCTATGTAGCCACATTCCTCCAGTTTACTTAAGAGAATTTCATGTAGGATCATGTCAAAAGATGAAATTCTCCTAAGTAAAGAGTAACTAAAGTAAAGTAAGTCCAATGCATCCCCTCATACTCCAAACTAGTTTATATACCATCAAAGAAGGAACTGGAGCAAATGAAGCTTTAACAAATTTTGGAGCAAATAAACTTTAACAAATCCATGTTGGCTGGTAATATTCACTAGGCCTGTGCAAAGCAGCTAGTATTTACTTTGGGTTTGGATTCGGCTGATTCTGGGGACAGTAATTTGATTCAGTGATTTGAATCTCTGTCCTGAATTAATTCGGCCAAATCTGATTTGGAGATCCGGCCACTGCCAAATTGGCCACCCCCCAGCTCCTGATGAGCTCCCTGCCTGGGCCCTGTGGCTGCACATTCTGGCCCCAGGCTCCCAGCCCCACACACCACCCCAGCCAGACAGCAGCTCCAACTCCAGCCCCAGCCCTGCTCAGCTCCCTCCTTCCTCCCTCCCTTCGTCCCTCATTATGGTGGCCTCAGTTCCACACCCCACCAGACTTATCTAGAGAGAGTTGCTCTCCAGGCTGCCTGGAGGCCATGTGCGTGTGTGAGCGAGCACATGCGCGTGGCCCCCGCTGCCTGACTGCCCTTTTCCCACTCCCCCCAGCCCCTTGCAGGCTGGAACTCTGCCAGTCTGGAGAGAGCTCTTTGCAAAAATGGAAAATCCATGTGTTTCTCCATTAAAATAAGAAATCTGTGTTTTTCTCAGTTAAAAGAGAAAATCCACATTTTTTCCCCATGGGAAATGGAAAACCTGGATCCCTGGTAATCACTGAGCAACTCTGCTATCTTTGCATCTTCCATTAATAGCTCTCCCTATCCTTTAATCAGTGGACACAGTTTCCCTGGCCTTTTTTTTTCTGCCTGACATTTGTAGAACACTTTTTAATGTCTCGCATGTCCCTGTTCACTTATATCTTATTTTCCACCTTTGCTTCCCTGATTTTTGTCTTTGCATGATCTTTCCGTTCCTTGATATTATTCTTTAGCAACCTGTCCTTCCTTTGCCTTTCCTTTCTAACCTTATTAAACACACAGCTTATAATTAGTGTCTAGAGTTCTTTTCCTTCATTTCTATTTTAGAACCTCGTTAATTCCAACATGTGCCCCTTGTAAGCTGGGGCTTGTGCCTCTTGGAAGCTGGAGTTAGGCACTGTGGTAATATGAATAACACCAAATGAATGAAAGCAAATAAAAATGCCCTCAAGGGAAAGAATATAGAATGATTCTGAGTGAAGACTAGGAACATGTCCATACTGCCTCTATGCCATGCCTTAGCATAGGACTCAGCAACATCTTAGAATGGGGCGGCTTAGCTCCAAGTGTGGGCTGCTTCCAAGGTAGCCTGCACTACTGCAGGCATCATTACCACTCTCCTCTACAATGCCATTGCCTCTGTTTCTTCCTGCTGCCAAAGACCCCAGGGTCTGCAGGCTGGATAAAATGGCTCCATAGGCCATATCTGGCCTGCAGACTGTAGGTTGCCAGCCCCTGCCCTAGCATACCACTGTGAATCATGACCAGGCCATTCTATCTCACTGCACATGTCAAATCTGGGTAATGAAGAGAAACAGCTGCCTTAGAGGGATCCTGAGTGTGTGCCAATAAACATGTCCAAAATAAACCGCTTAAAAATGAGGGAGGGTGTGAGCTCTGGGTCAGTCTAAGGTGGCTGTCTTGCCTCATGGCCAGGATTTGGCAAGATCAGAGCAGAAGCAATGGGAGGTGCTTCATTGCAGTGCTTCTGGGGGCAGCATAGGGATTATGAAGGTATGGGAATATGTCCTAAAACACAATTAATCCCAATGGGAAAAGCCACTGTGAGAGCAATGATGATTCTCCTAGTATCTCAGCTGCATGAAATCCATGCTTAGTGTCAGACCACAACTGTTGAATGTTGGCATCACCACACTAAAGTGCAGTAAAAGCTCTGTTATCCAGCATCCCCTGGGGTAACAAAATATGCCAGTTAATTGAGCGGCCCCAGCTGCTGCTTCTCCCACTTTGGGGGGAGGTCTCTGCAGCGCAGGCTGCTTTGCCCCAGGCCATGGGGGCTCAGAGAAACCGGAAGTGCCACTGTGGACACTTCCCGTTTCACTTTTCCTTACAAGCCGGCATGCTGGTTAACAGAGCATGCTGGCTTGTAAGGTGCCAGTTACCAGAGAGTTTACTGTAATTAAAATTAATATAATTTATAATATCTGAGGAACTGCCTCTTATATGGTACACATACTCATTGTTGTTTCAATAAATACCCAGAATTATCCTCCCTTTACCATGTCAGGAAAAGTAATGTATTGATAGTTTATAGACCTGGAAGAAAGCCTTTGTACTCTGGAGTTTTAGTTTTAAAACAAGATTAATTCATAGCCAGCTTGCTATCTACTTGTGTTGCAAGCATGCTCACTATCTATATATAATAGAGGTAAATAGCTAATAGAAAATGTGCCAGAGATGAATATATAGTATGGTTGGTGGAGTTTATAGAACCCATGCAATTTGCTGTTGATGCACGCTATAAATGGTTTCCTTTGTACAGATCTTTAAATGAGCACTTAAGATATTTGTCCCCACTACCATTTCCTAAAGTGCATCAGATCACAGAGCTGGGATTTTTTTTCCAAAGCCAGGCATGTTACACATTGTAACACTGCCTTTACAGAGAAATACCTTCTGATTGACTGTTCTTCCCCAAGAAGTGGGGAGTAGGAAGGTAGCCAGTCAAAGTTGTTGAAGGTAATAGGCAGTTGCTTCTAGGAAGCCAACGCTGTTCCCATGGGAAAAGCTAAGGGAGGTGGGAGCAGAAAGAGAGTCCTGCAGCTCTGGAAGACTTTGTGCCCTACTTCTTGCTAATGAGATGGATTTCCTATGCTGGAAATGGGGAGAGCATTTATCCCCCAGGCTTGAGATGAGAAATGAAGAACAAGAGGAACAGAGGTGAAGATGAGGGTCAGCATTAATAAGGGCCATGGGAGGTAGAAATGATGGATGATAGAACTGATAAGGATCTGGAGAAGAAAGGGGCGGAAGTAGAAGAGACAGAGGATCTGGGTAGGGAGGACAGATTGAGAGCTGAGGGAAGTATAAAATGCTAGACAAGATTATGGGAATGTGGGGATCACTTTAATGACTGTTTATTTCAAAGCAGTCATGTGGGAGAAAGGTGTCATTGAAGATGCTATAAAGATAATTTCTCTCTGTTTTCCACCTCTTGGTTCCCATGTACTATGCTCCTGAGTTCTACACAATCAACTGTGCAGAACACGAGACAGGAAGAAACAGGAGATGACAAGCTGAGGGGATGATCTACCTTTAGGGCATGCAAGAGCTATGGGAGAGTGCCCACAGTGCAGCCAGCATAAGAAAACCATAAGGATTCTAAGGAATTGGTCCTAGTTGCATCCTACTAGGTACTTTAGGCAGCCTGTCACAATATAGGGCCTAACCTAGGCCTCCAGAACCTAAAAGACAATCAGTCAGTTCCTGCAGAAGTTCCTAGTGCACTGTAAGTTTAGTACCGCTGAAAATGAGTCCACTTACTCAAGGTACTCAAGTTTTGAAGTTATGCATGCTGGTTAATCCGGAATTATCCTCAAATGGAAGACATAACTAAGAACTAAAAGTCTCAATACAAGTTTCTGAGCTATCTATTCTTCTTCTGTTCTATTACACAAAATGCTACCAAATTAATTGTGTGCCTCCCCTCATTAGGGAGCATTCAAAAATATAATCAATAGATATGCTGCAGTATCTTTCTCCATGCTGCAATTCATTTAAAATATGAGTGTTATCTTTAAAGGGAAAAAAAGCGGTACAAGAGACTCTTATGAGCTTATCCCAATTTTCATCAACACTAAATGAACTTAACCAAACCAAAAAACAATTTGCAGTTTCTGTAATATATATTCTGTAACTTATATAGCCACATCTTTATCTGACACATGACTCGTGAAAACCTTGTTTGCTTGTAAGTGTTCTCCCAAAAAATTTTCGGTTTTGGCAGAAAACAAACTAGAGTCAATAATGGCACCAGGGTGTGTATTTACCTTGACATTTGTCCGCATACCAATATGTAACTTTTCTTACATTTTACATCAAAAGTTACTCTGGGACATCTGTTTTAGCCAGTAATGCTCATCTTCATAATTACCTGAACAGCAACAGTCCATAGGCCTAAATCAATTCAGTGTCTATGTAAAAAGTAACTCTACTGGTATAACTGCTATTATTATAGCATAAGTAGGGGCAGAATGTTCCTCTCTATCTAGCCTACTTGCTGTGTATGTTACCAGTTTTAAAAAGTAGATTTTTTTTTCACTTGGGTGCTAGATCATTTCACACTTCTATAATTGCCTGATTAGTCCAAGACTATGGATGCAAGAACTTAAGTTTCACTGAAATTTACTGACTTACTTTTGTAAACTTTCCCCCCAAATCTTACTCTCATTCCTTTGCTTCTGCCACTTTATTAAAATGTCCACTTTTTTCCCCTTTCAGAGGCCATTGCCTGAAACAGCTTACTAATAAGAAACTATGTTTGCTTCAGAATGTTTGTGTTTTAGTCCAGATTCAAATAATAGTTAAGAATATGGACTGATAAACTCTATACTGTTAGGTAACAGTTTGTGGGGCTTCAGTATGCCTTGGCTGCCTCTTGGAATGCAAAATGGTAACTGTCTTTCAGGCCCCTGCCACATGTTACATTAACCAATTAACTGCTTAATCACGCATGCAAAGTAATTATTATGCCATCCAGCTATAAGAGCCAACCAGCTACAAAGTTACTGCTTGAAAATGTGTAATAATGTTATAGCCAATTTCTATCCAGCTTTAATTTCAACATATGGCAGAGCCCTACCTGAGAGCTGTAACCACTTGCCATACAGTAAGACCATAGACCATGTGGTTACTAAAGAACAATAATTAAGACTTAATTGACATGTCTACATCCTCAGACATCGATGTAGGTGCTAAGTCCAAAGCTGAAATCCTCAAAACCCTTATTCAGCTGCTGGCTAATCCTGGAGGCACCAGAGTTTCGAATTAAAGTTGTGCCATGGGATAAAGGTTCCGCTTCTGTACATGGACGACTGGTGCCATCTGAGTCGGGGGGGGGGGGGGGAGGGGGCATATGCCATGCCCCCCCCAGGGACCACTTAGCAACTGGGGTGGGGCTCCTCTGCAGCCAATTGCACTCACCTGAAAGCAGCCGCAGAGCTCCTGGAAATAGTTGCAGCCACTTCTGGGAGTGCCGCAGCTGCTTCATCCACTGCTTCATTCCAGCCAGTGGTCACAGGGGGGCACCGGCACTTCTGCCTGCCCCCCCACCCATCACCTAAGTGGGGAGTGTGGCCTGACAGAGGGTGCACCAGTGCTCTCAGGGGGGTGCACGTGCACCCCCTGTGCGTTGCCACTGCTTCTGCACATGCCTAGCAGCACCTTCGTCTTTGAAGTTCTGAGCAGTTTGGCACCTAACTCATACCCAAACCCAGTATGGATCCATAAACCAGGCCTTTTTCTGTACATCTCATCTAAGGATGCTTCAGACCATGCCTACTAGACCAGGCTCCGTATAAAATGTAGTGGCAGGTACGATTTTCTTTTAAAGCATGGCAGTAGGAAGAGTTTTGCCCATATTTATTCAATTGTGTGTGGTTGCACCACTCCCCCAGGCTGCGGGAGATCAACATTCAGTTCCCTCCTCTTTCTAAAGGGATTCAAATCTCAAAAGAGCGTCTAACCACCAAACTTGAGACAGAGGAGAGACTTGCAAGTCATCCTACTGAAGCTGTTCAACTTAGTAGACGAGTACTGAAGAAAAAAGCCATAATGCAGGAGAGCGCAAGTGAGCATGACTCTGACTTTGTGCAGGGAAGTCACTTGGGGAAAGGGATTCAGATTCTGTTCCTGCAGTTGTTCGTGCATTTTGTGTAATGACTGATTAAGGTAAAATACATACATAAATTTTGGGTAGAACCTTGGAACTTCCTCTTAAATTCCACAGATTTCTAACAAATAAGAATTGTCTGATGTTTTCAATTGATTTGTAAGCTTTACACCATCTGGAACAATTTAGGGTTTTTTTTTTTTCTTTCATCTGTCCCAGTAATTCAAATACTTCAAAAGAAAAAGAAACCCCACTGCTATTGGGCAATTGCCCTGTCATAACCTTACAAAATCATCTGTCCATGGCAAAACAAAACCTTACTGATTGCTGAAATATTTGATTACATTACACAGGTTCAGCAGTCACAAACCTTTGACGAATCTCTGCCTCCACTTATACCTCTGAGATTCCACAGACTTCACTAGCATTGCTCGGGTTTAGTTGAGGGCAACCAGTCTGAGGAATTCAAATGCATATGTATGTTAACCTCTTTTAAAGCCCTTCTCCAAAAAGTAGAAGGAAAAATGTTTTGTTCCTCCACCTCGAGGAAGGCATTGCTCAGCAGGGAATCCAGCATGTTTTTATGTCATCTATATTTGAAAATAGAGAGAATACAAAAGGACATTTACAATACAAACATGCTGTATTGTATGTTCTGGATTATTATTCTGGATTATTTCCTTGTATTTACTTAAACTCTGGGGACTATTTTATAATGATTTTTTGTCAAAATAACTTAAGGATAACTGCATTCAGGCTGCCTATATGTGCTGATACTCTGATATATTACTGTGGTACTGTGGTCATTCAGCTAAACAGGATTAGACAAAAATCTAACTATCATGAAATATGTAAGCTAAGGTAAAAGGAGCAGAGTCTATATAAAATATTATAAGGTGGATACATTACTGGTTGGATCATCATGCTTAATAAATAGTTAGCAGTGACACTATGCCTAATACAGAGGAGGTATCAAGTGAGGTTCTTCAGGAATCTGCCCTACATCCTGTATTGTTTAATATTTTCATGAATGATTTGGAGGATGGAATTGAATACACACATAGAAAATTAGCAGATGCCACAAAGATGGGTAGGGTTTTAGTCACACTGGAGAATAGGATTAGGTGTCAGAATGAATTTAAAGAGAAATAGTCCAAAATTGATCAAATGAAATTTAATAAGGACAAGTGTAAAGTCCTAAACTTGGGATGGAATAACCACATGCACAATTACAGACTGGTAAATGACTGGCTAGGTTGAAGTACTGTAGAAAAGGTCCTGAGATGACAGTGGACCATAATCTGAATATGAACTAAAAATGCACTCTTGATGCAAAAAAAAAGACAACAGCTTACTGGGGTTTATTAATCGAAGCATCACTTGCTAGTCAAGGGAAGTGACTCTTCTGCTCTACTCAGGACTGGATGATGAAAGACAACAGGGTGCAGGACAAGAAGTAATGGTCTTCAGTTAAATCAAGGGAAATTTAGAAACAGCTGTCTTGGTTAAATTTGGATCAGGCACCCTACAGAGGTTATGTAAGTTGTAAGAGCAGGTTAGGCAAACACTTGACTAAGATGATTTAGACAGGTGGTCCTGTCTTTATCAGGAGCTTCCAGCCCAAGTTTTCTATGATTCTGTGTTTTTATACTAGAAACAAGGTGGAATGCAATCAAAGCCAATAGGCAGACAAGGTTCTTTAGGTAAATCTGATAACTTTTATTAGACCAACTAAAATAGTTGGGAAAATTCTTCTTTGCCATTGAAGCCAATCTGTTCTGATGTGATTACAGTGGAGGCTTCAAGGAACTCTGATCCTTTCAGGTCCCCCCAGTCCCCAGTTGTGGCTGAAATCTTAGTAGCAAGTTCTTTCTAAAATAACAGTACTTTAAGGTATGAAATATGATCTGGTTTTTAAGCCCTGTTGTCATTTCTTAATATGCAGAATTATAAGAATATGGTATAGTTTAATCTTTCATAGTCTGTCATACAAATAATTTCTCAATATGATTTATGAAGTCAAGTATCACCCACGTTCTGCTTCCAGAAGTAGAGTGTTTGAAATTCAGCAAATCCTGGTGCCACCCTTGGAACAATGAAGTGCTCTCTCTGCAGTGCTTTTCCCTCTTCTGAACCTATAGAAGTGTCTGTAACAAACGCTCTGTCATTTCTTGGAGTCTCAGAACAGCAGAGACTCCCCATGCCTGAAGAAGGGTGTGTGTGCCCAAAAGCTTGCCAAGAACTTTTTTCCAACTTCTCAGTTGGTCCAATAAAAGATATCACATCTACTCAAAGAACCTTGCCTGACAATAAAACTGGGACTTCTAGAGCCTGGAGGATCCAGAAACAAGAGGAAAGCAATTCTCTGTGATTTCATTTTACACCATGTGCACAAACCACCCAACATAGATTTCCCAATTATAATAATTGAATTCATAATATTGAATAGAGAAAAACTAATTCCCAATTCATAATATTGGATAGAGGAAAAACTGATTTGGAGAGATTCTCCCTTTGCAGTTGAAACCACCCCAACTTTCCACAATATGGATCCATGGGCAGAGGAGCCTTACAAGAAGAAGTCCCATGTTGGCTGTTCTGCTCTAAAAGAGAGCAAGAGGAAAATGAAAGATAGTGTAGAGCCACAGGACTTCCTTATAGATTGATCTGATTTGTAGTTCCTTTGAGTTCCATGCAGCCTTTAGTAGATCCATATGTTTTGGGGGCAGAACTTCTGCTTCCTCCATGGAGGAATAAACCCAAACTAGTTCCCATTGGTTCACCCATTGGCAAACCTAGATTGATTGTTCTTGTTTCTTTTTTTTTTTCATTTCACCTTGATACTAACAGGGGGGTTTGTATGGAGATACTTTTTGTTCTTTTTTTTTTTTTCCTTTTTCCAAAGAACAAAATGTACAATCTGAATTGTAATTCTCTAGTTCTTTAACTATCTAACTTAACATGTCCTGAGTGTTGGTACCCTTAGCAGAGGCAGTGTAACACTAAGTCACATAGCTGACCTTAATATAATGTCCTTACCTGAGGTTGTTTTGACAGAAGAGCCTTGTAAAGTTACCGTAGGTTAGGTACATACAGAGAATTAATCCAAAAAAAGATTCAATCCACAAGTAGAGTAAATCATATTTCATAGAATCCATTGGACCTGTGCTGATTTACACCACTGAGGGTATGACCAGAGGTTACTATTGTCTACTGATAGCAATGTTTTGCAATGTGTAATTTAGATAAACCTCAAAGTTTTCTGCTCAGTTTATTAAATTCTATTGGACATAAATAGTCTCTTTGTCCAGGCTGCTCCATTCTACAATCATATTTCTTAGTAAGCCTTAACTTAAAGATGTTGATTTTTGTCACTGATAAAAACATGAATTTCTCTTCTGGAAACTGAGATTGGTAATGAGTGAAAGCCTTTCAAGAACAAATTGCCCTTTGAAATCCAGCCCAAGTCAGTAGACAGAGAAAGCTATTAGTTTTTTATATCTGTTCAATGACCTGTGTTAACTGGTCTGAAGCCTGGGGCTAGTGTACCCGGTGATTCTGTGGTCTGGGCATGTATCAGAAAGTATAGAAACAGTGGCTGCATCTAAAGAGTAGTGGACTGTAAAATTGTTACTGCACAGTCATTTAATACTTGTATAATCAAGTACTACATGACTGTGCAATAACCACCATCACTGCACAGTACTGTTGCTGCATGTTTTTTTTCAGATGCTAGTACACAGTAACAATGAACAACTACGCACTAGCTCATTCTTGCTCAGTATTGTCGCTGCACGGTTAGTGCCCAGCAACACCACTGCGGGGTAGCAACGAGCTGGTGTGCAGTAGGGTCCCATGTAGACATGCCCAATGTGATTGCAGTGAAACCATGTAATCTGGTCTATGTTCAGAGTTGCTCCAGTTTAATTACATTGTGTTTTTTACACTAGATTTGAGGATCTTAATAATCTAGTTAACTTCAATATAGTTTTAAATATATTTTACAGAGCCCACCATGATTCTGTACTGGTTTATGAATTGATTCCACTGAAAAAGCTGGAGCCACAGGGATTCACAGTAGCTGATAGTCTGGCCTGGGAAGTTTAATATTAGGCAAACTGAGTTTTATCCACCTTAGTTTCATTTTATATTTTTTAGTCACTTACTTGTAAATGAAAACAATGAGGGTTAAATTCTCTTCAGTGTCAGAATTCCATTCAGCACAGAGGAGGTGATCTTTCTCTCTGGCTTTTGATTGGCTTCACTTGGGAAACTTGAAATTACAGATTGCAAAATGAAGATGAGACTTCAGGCTCATTTAAGGGTTGGTGATTAAACCATTTTTTTTTATTGTTGGAGACAGCCAAGACTTCTATGCATGAAGTACCAAATAGGGCACTCTCCTGCAGAGGAAATGTTCAGGTTTCATAGTTTCTAGGGTCAGAAGGGACCTGAGCAGATCATTGAGTCCGACCACTGCCACGGCAGGAAAGAGTACTGGGGTCAAATAACCCCAGCAATGTGTTTGTCCAGCCTCCTTTTAAAGACCCCCAGGGTAGGAGCCAGCACCATCTCTCTTGGAAGTTGGTTCCAGGCCCTAGCCGCCCTGACTGTGAAGTAGCGCCTCCTGATATCTAGCTTAAATCTACCCTCTGCCAACTTGCGACCGTTATTTCTAGTCACTCCCGGTAGTGCACAGGGGAATAGAGACTCCCCCAGTGCCTGCTGGTCCCCTCTGACTAGTTTGTAACAGGCCACTAGATCCCCCTCAGCCTTCTCTTGTGGAGGCTGAACAGGTTCATGTCCCGTAGCCTCTCCTCGCAGGGCCTGCTCTGAATTCCCTGATCATGTGAGTGGCCCTTCTCTGGACCCTCTCCATGTTGTCCACATCCCTCCTGAAGTGCGGCACCCAGAACTGGACATAGTACTCCAGCTGCGGCCTGACCAGTGCCGCATAGAGGGGAAGGATCACTTCCTTGGACCTGTTCATGATGCATCTGTGGATGCATAACAAGGTGTGGTTGGCCTTCCTAACTGCATCCCCACAATTGGGTTGTGAGAATCCTTTTCTGGAACTAGATCTTCTGTTTCTAGCTGATGCTTTTCAGGAGATGTAATGCTCAAAACCTGCAACATTTTTAATTTTTTTAATTCTCTTTCCATTTGGACTCATCAGCAGTAGGTACTATTTGTGAACTCTTTTAAATTAAAAAATCTTTGAGTTAATGATGACTGCATGTACGATAACTTTCCAATAGCATTCTTTAATATGCAAATACTGTATATATTAATATGACAGGAGAGCCACATTACATGAACTGAGAACAAGGTTTGCCTTTCAGAAATTGACTTCAGGCATATGTGATGAAGTAGAACTATCTCAATGGCCTCAGAATGGTGTGCAATATTGTAAATCATATTTATTGTAATTCCATGGTAGAAAGGAATTCAGGGCAGATTTTTAGCCGGAAATGCCACATCCTTGCTTTTATAGGTTTAAATCAGGTACCTTATATAAGTGAATTTGAGTTATTAAAATCAAATAAATGTATCCTTTCTCTGCTAACGAAGGAAATATTTATATTTTGAGAATGGTTTAATGTCAAGTAGGGCTGTGCAAAGCTTCAGTTGCTGATTCGATTCGGCAGTGATTCGGCCTGATCTGGTGGCCGAATTGCTGAATCCTAATCGAATAAGAAGACACTTTGATCTCTCCAAATCAAATTGAAGAGATTTGATTGGGGAGGTTCGGAGAGTTTTGTTGATTTGGCCATAGACACAGCTTTAAATGACTTTTCTATATACCTCAAGATACTGGGCGACTCATGCACACTGAGATGCTGGAGCAGATGGAGCATCCCACAGAAGCGCAGAGTGGGGGGTTCCCAGCGTGCTCGGTGGCAGACCCAGAAGTGGACCAGAAGCACTTCAGGTCCACTTCTGGGTCCGCTCAGTGACTGGTGCCTCCTGGGGTCCCCTTGAAGCCAATCTCTGAGCCTGAGCAGTGCGGGGAGCATCCCCCAGGTGCTCAGTGGTGGACCTGGAAGTGGACCAGAAGTACTTCCGTTCCACTTCTGGGTCTGCTGCTGAGCACATGGCCCCCCCGTACTCCTGTGGGATGCTTCATCCGCCCCGCCATCTCAGCATTCACAAGCTACTCCTGGTACCTCGAGGTATGTTAAAAAAAAACGTAAAGCTGTGTCTATGGCTGAATCGCTGATTCCCTGAATCAGCATTGAACCTTCAGATTTAGATTTGGCCAGATCAAATCGGGACAGTGATCTGAATCAACTAATTGAAGCACTGTCCCCAGATTCGGGCCAAATATGAATCAAATATGCCCATTTTGCACACTCCTAGTGTCAAGTATTTTTAATATAAATTGAAATTTCTGATTTTGATTTACATACGTAAAATATTAGTGAACTACACAGACAAATTGAGAATTGTTCAAACACAGGTAAGTTCTAAGGCAGTGTATATGTCTGTCCTGGACCCACGGCTACTCCGACGTGGGGCTGTCCAAGGCCAACAATCAACTCATTGTAAGTCCTGGCCCAGATGGACCTGGGTCTGGTTCCAGATCCTGGGCTGTTCAGGGCCTAATCTGACAACCAGCTGATTGTCAGCCAGTTCCAAGATCACCCAGCTGCACTCATGTATTTTAGAGGTCCCAGGACCCTGAAATCAAAGATCCTCTCCCCTACCTCAAGGTTATGTGCCTCAGAATGTCTGAAAACCACATAGTTCATCCCAACTCCCTCAGCCCAGCATTTTAAAGTGCCTACTGGGCTGTGGGGCCAGGCAAGAAGGGCTGCTGAGCTTCCAATGGCCCCTTGGCTGACTCCCAGCAGAGAAACTTGAAACCTGCTCACCTAGGTGTCCACATCAGGACAGGAGCTATCTTGGTCCCCTTGCCAATACTGGCAATCAGCATCATCATGGAAGTCAGCATCATCATGGAAGTGCTACACATTCCGTTTATGGTGGTGTACAAATGAGCCACAAAGATATTCCACATATTTTGTGGAATATTTTTATGGATGGCTTGTCATTTTTTGGTACCATAAATTGACTGAACATGTAGCACTGTTACTATTTGTGTTGCGATTAACATATAAATGATACCATATTGTAATGTGGTCCAGAGGCCTATATGGCACACTGCAGTGCTATAAAGACATACTCTTTCTAGTTCTGAATGTTCTAGCTCAAGGACCAGACACAGTATAGTGTCTTTAACATGGCACTCTTCCCAAGTGAAATAGCACTGCTGAACAGAAAATGGAGCACTGTGGTAATGGGCGTAAAGAACTAGCTTCCAGGACCTGCTCTACATAGCATTGACTTGTGCTATGTAGACATCCTAAGCTCTATGCATATTCTCTCCTCTGTCGAAATGTCAGAGACAGAGATATCAAGAAGTAGGAAAGAGGTGGCAGAACAGGGCAACCTAGAGATAGAGTTGAAGGGCCAAGTTAAAAATACACTTTACCATGTGCATAAAGGAGATTGTCTAGAAAAGATAATGAACGCAGGCTGCACTACCTTTAATGCACGCACTCTCTGTGCAAGGGCAAAACCCCATAGTAGGCATGATGTTTGTGGGAGGGGGAAGGGTCCTAATATGTTTCCAGTGGAGTTGCATTGTCAGGCACGTTTAAGAGGGGAGATGTTGCCCTGTTCTCAGAGCAGTCACAAAGGGCATAAGTTACCTGTGGAATTCTGTGCATCAGCAAAGTCCTGGGGCAAAAACAGTACCAATTCCAGAAGGTATAGCAAACTCCGGAGTTAGCTATGGAGTTTGACCTCCCACCAGGGCTGTCCCTAGAGGGGTACAAATCAGGGCGGCCACCCTGGGCCCCGTGCTTTGCGGGGCTCCACGGAGCTGGGCGGAGTGGCCGCGGCCCCTTCTGCAGGACCTGCCTTGTGCTGGAGAGTTGCACCACCACCAGTTTTGCATCCGGTCACTCACCACTCCCTCCCACCCCCCACTGCCACCACCGGCTTCTTCGCGTCTGGGCCTGCACAGGCTGATTTGCTCCAGGCCCTGCACGCTGCTAGGATAGACTCTGCCTCCCACAAACCTATATTTTTGGCAGCAGTAGGCCAACATTAGAAGCTGATGACACTTTCAATTTAGTTTTGCCATTAAAAAATAATTTTTAGGCCACAAAGTGTTACTGAAAAAGCAGTCAGATTAGATGGAATAGGAGAGGAAAGAAGGACACTTCCAATAGTAAAACAAGAATGTATTTTAAACAGCAGAGAAAATATATTCGGAACATTTACCCATTGTTTTTGTTTGTTTTCATTCTCCTGAGAACTTTTTATAGCATCTGAAGTAGGTTGTTGTCTATGAAAGCTCATACCTCTCTGAAATGGTTAGTCTCCTAAGGTACCACCTTCTCTGTCCTAACTTCTGCCTTCTTTTCACAGAGGAAGGATGTTTTTCATAATATATCCTATAGCAGTGGTTCTCAACTGTTTTAGACTTGAGGCACCTTTGGATAGATTGAAGGCATCCCTTGGCAAATGCAGCTCTTAGTTTTCCCTTATTTTTTACTATAGGTAAGTAATGAGCAGTTCTGTTGCAAAGCACTACGAAATGTCACAGCTGGGCCACAACATGGCACAACTGTCATGGCACCCTGGTTGAGAATTACTGTCGTACAGCCTGACCACAGTACTATCCACCGCCCCCCGCCCCAATTTTTAAACAGGACTGTTGTAAAATGAAAAAGCCATACCTTCAGAGCAGTAAAGCCTGCTAGGTTGTTCATGTGTATGTTAATGCTATACTTTGAAATGCATTCAGCTGCAAGCACTGATGTGTTGGAAAAGGTCTATAAATTATACATCAATGTGACTGATGAAAATGCAAAAATAACCTCTATTCCAAGGTTAGAACCACACCAACTAATGATAAATCAAAAATATATTTACATTAGACATATAATAGTTTAATACTAGTAAAGTGTCATGAAGGAATAATGTGTGATTTTTCTCCTGTCACCATGTCTCTTTTGAAAATTAAAAATAATTAAAATTACAAAGACAAGTTATAAAGTAATAAATAATTACAAATGTTAGAATATTTCCCTTTTGTCCTTGAATATTTAATAATAGGGTGCAGAAACAGATGGAAAAATTAAGAACTCATCCCCAGATTCCTCCTTTGGATAAAAATGCCTCTATGTGCCAGAACCTTCTCTGATCATCATCTGCCATGCGATTTATGTCAGAAATAAAGGTTCAGGCCCTAAATCCCTGAAAATATGCACAGAATAGGAAAAAAAAAGGTGAAATCAGAATTGGTTTTGCCCTTATTGTTGATATATGACAACAAAACTGCCTTTTGTACCCTAAAGAAATCTGTCTGTCTACTGATTGAAATACTGAAAAGAACTAAACTGAAAATCAACACTAAGTACTACTGACTCCAGTGTTTTTCTAAGTGCATGATGACACTGCAAGTTTGTTACTGCACCTTTTGTGGAAATACCTGCAAAAGCTTGAAACTAGAGCTATCTTGACAACAGAGTAGTCCATAGCAGCAAGAGCCAGGACTTTGGTAAATATTTGTGCAGCTTGCCTGAACTAGGCTCTGTGCTGTCACAGCCATACACACTTTGGGTGTCTATGCATGTGCTTCAGGGTGGGGTAGGAAGGTGTTTTAATTACAGTGACTCTGAGAGTCACTCTAATTAAAAAGCCCACAGCATCACATGTATTCAACATCCCATGGTTCAAAATGACAGCGGGGGGCACTTGAACTAAAGCTCATTTGACAAGCTTTAGCTAAAAGTACCTCTGCCACCTTTTTTGAAGCATGGGGATGAAGAATAGATGTGACGTGGAGGTTGCTGGAGCACACTAATTATCAATTATTGACTGAGTCTGCTCTGAAGTGTGCTAATTAGCACATGTCAGTGCAGATATCCGGCACATGTATAGGTGCCCTTTGGTATTTGAGTTAGCGAATTTAAAGATAGATATGGCTACATGACATATGCATAGATCTAGCTGCATCTATGAACTGCAGTGAAATACACCATGAGACACTGGACTGTTGAAAAATGTTGAAACATGGCAACTGAGAGATGTTTCATTATTTGGTATAATTTGTGCTCATGTGGTTAGAACTTTGTGAAAAGACATACAGTGTAAGCCCTTAGAAACCAAGTTTGTGCAGTTTCACTAAAACGTGAAATGTTTTGTTAGTTTTCCATGAAAACAAAGCATTTTTTTCTGGGCAAAACAAAAAAAAAATCCTGACATTTTACAAGAGAAAATGTTATAATGATGGAAATGAGAGGCTCCATCTGGGAAAATGACAAAAATTTATCCCAGAGCAAATTTTGGAAAATCATTTGATCTGAACAGTAAAATGCCTACTGAATGCATGGAGGCAGGCTGTGTTTGCTAGCAGAAAGGCAAAGTGTACCCTGGAGTTACAGATGTAAAAATCTCAAATTGCAGTTGCAAAAGGGAACCTATCAGCTTTGTACATGATGCAGATTGCATTGCATTAGCAAAATAATCTAGTCCTGTTCTGTCCATTTAGACAAATACATGTTCATCTTTACAGTGATTTCTCCCTGTGGATAACTTTTTACATATTCATGGACATTTTAATCTATACCTGAAATCAATGTCATTGCCTGGTGGTAAAATACCAAGTCCTGCTCGGGACTGATCTAAAGAAGGGCATGCCACATCATTGTCAACAAATTCCATTTCAAAGTATGAAAGTACCAAAGTCAAAAATTGTTTGATTTCATGAACAGCAAATAATCTGCCAGGACACTTTGCTATTCCTGCTCCGAATGGCATGTAATAATGTCTTAATTTGCGCCCACTGTGATAGAAAGCAGTCTTCTCTTCTCCATTCTCATTGAGAAAACGATCATACTTGAATATCTGGAATGAAACACAAAAACACATTTGAAATCTCTGTGTCTTTTAGGACCAAATCTTGTCATTATAGCACAACCTCAAGCAGAAGAAGACAGTGCCATAAGACCTCTGTGGCAGGTCATGCCTGTCACAGGCTAACTTTAATCTTGAATACTCTTCCCTTAGGTAATACAATACATGTTCCTATGCATGGGCAGCATAATGTTTTTGAAGGGTTTTTTTTCCCTTCTCCTGGCTTTATATGACACATACAGGCTGAGGTACAGTCTAGCCTTTTCTGAATGTATCTAAATCAAAAGACTTCCCACAGCATCATTACCTATCCATAAGAAAGAATTTCCTCTTCTCTTGTTGCAGGGTTTTTGGGTGTAGCTGTATTGGTCACAGGACATAGGCAGGAAAGCTTCTTTGGGTAGATGTGAAAACTTTTATTAAACCCAGTAGTTGGGAAAATGTTCTTGGCAAATTTTCAGGCACCCTTCTTTAGGCATGGGGAGTCTTTGCTGTTCTGAGATCTCCAAGGACATCTCAGAACAGCAGAGACTCCCTATGCCTGAAGAAGGGTGCCTGAAAACTTGCAAAGAACTGTTTTCCAACTATTCAGTTGATCTAATAAAAGATATCACATCTACCCAAAGAAGCTTGCCTGCTCTTTTCTTCTCCTCACTTGAACTTTCATATCACAACAACTTTTTTCTGGCTGAGGAACATTGTATGGGACTTCCTCTATCTAGACTTATCAACATTAGTTTTTGGCTGGCTAAAAAGATACAAGGCTAGTGGTTTACTTGCTTCTAACTTTTGCCTGTTCAAGGAGTTCAAAGACATAAATTCAGGTCATTTAAGGAAAACTGGGCCACTAACATGTCAGAAGCTTTACTGAATGATATTTAGATTCTGCTGGAGATCAGAGTTTAATATGTCATAATTACTCACCAAAGGATCAGCATAGATTTCTGGATCAAAGTGCATCAGCTGAGGATAGAGAGCTACAATGTCATTTTTGCGAATGTTATAGGAGTCATTTTCTAAACACAAAGTAAAATCCTCTTTAGCAACTCTGACAGTCATGGATGCACTGGACAGTCGTATTGCTTCTTTGATAATACTATCTATGGAAACATAAAGGGAAATAATTAACATTAAAATAGTATGCTTATGTCCTTCAGTACATTGTATAGTCTAAACTCATTATAACATGCAATACAATATACATTATAATGAACCATGGGACTTGGAAAACATTCATTAAAAGAGGATGTTCACTACAATGGGGACAGTCAATTTGCTGAATAATAATTCTGACAACCTTATGCTACTGTTGTGATTTTTTAAAGTCAGGATTTGTTATAAACATGGTGAGTTATAACTAGGTTGCACCATAGTTTGTAAAGAAAAAATTTGCTTACATGAACAAATATAAGAAAACAGCAAAAGCTAGATTGACAAGAGGAAAAGTTTTTTGTAAGTTTTGCTTTCTACCATCAAATTTCCCTTTATCTGGATAGTGTTTTATCATTAATATAGAAATTAAATATATGTATTTATCACATTTGCATTAACATGAATACACATGATATACTACATAGATAGGCTTGGCAGGATTTGATTTTTATTGGTACACGTTGGTAAACATCAATATCATCTCTCAAAGACCAACAACAGATATTTCCATTGTTAGTAATCAAAATTTATAGAAAGGGGATGTAGGAAAAATGATGGCTGATGGAGTGTGTGACAACAGGGAGAGTAGTCCTACAGAACTGTGCTGAAGCAGTTGGAACTGCAACTCCCAGAAACCCCAGGGGACTGGGAACAAAGGAAGGGGAAGTGACAAAGGAGACAAGACAGCTATGGATCAGCAGAGCCAGCTAATGCACTAATGGCAGCTCTGCCACTCAGCTGGTGGCAGTCCTACACTAGTTATGTTTGTCATGGCAGACAGTTAAACTATACTGTAATAATAGTATACTGTTACTAATAAATGGTTTGCCCCCTACATCTTTAATGTCATGCAATCCTGAACATTTAAATTGGTAACAATTGAAATAAATGCTTAAAAATAAACATTGATATTATCTATCAAAATTATTAAAAAATAAAACTTGAATTCTGCCAAGCCTACATATAGTGTGTGTGTGTGTGTGTGTGTGTGTGTGTTCATACACACAAACATCTATATAGTATACACAGCACATCTAGCTATTCATTTTGTTTTAGTGCATAACTTACATATATTAAATATCACTGAAGCTTGTAATATATAATAGAACAAGGGTGTTCAACCTCCAGCTCATGGGCCAAAAACAGCCCATGGAGCCATGGCATCCAGCCCAACAGGTCAGGAAATCTTGATCCAGGGGATTGGTGGCAGTTAATACTGTCACCCTTCCCTGCTACCAAATTCCAAGCCCCATGGTATGGGTTGGGACTGGGCCAAACCCCCTTCTCCCATGAATGGCTGGATAGGACCCTGCCATGACCACCCCAGGTGCTAGATTAGGACCATCAGCCAGATCTGGCCCATGGATGGACCAGGCACTACCCATTCAGCCCACTGGCCAAAAAGGTTGAGCACCCCTATAATAGAGCATTAAATGATGAAGTAAGGACCTTAAAAGAAGATTGGACAAAATACTAGCAAATATAGAATAGGGAACAAGACTGCCCTGGCAGCAGGAATGAAAGGGTCTCCCAAGGGTTCTTTTCCATCTCTGTTTTCTATGCTTCCTGCTCAGATGAGCTCTAGGAACTTCTAGGTGTTTAAGTAGCAATGTGTTCCTATCATTACAATTGGGTCACCCTTCCTCATAAAAATAACCAAGCTAGGCTGGATAGGAGAAAAATTGATGAAGATGTCTTTGTAAACTTCTTCCTCCACAATTTTATTTCACAGGGATTCATGTCACCATGGTGGAACAAAAAATGATACCACTGCATAAAACTAGAGCTTCGCTAATATGCCAACCCTAGCCTTATCCTCATTTCTTCCCTTTCTACTACTCCCTAGCTAAGGTCCTTGCAAGGGGAAGGGGAAGAGACTGTTGACACCACTTCCCCCTGATAGAGAGTGGTGAGATCTGTATGGCATGTGACACTTTGTGTAGATAAATCTGGAAGAGCATCCCATCCCCTCTCCCAACCTCAAATCATTTAATGCTTGAGAACAGAAAAAACAACCTTGCCCTGTGTCTTGCAGACAAGCTGTCCCATCATAACCTGATAAAGGAAATATATGAAGAAAACAAGAATGGAGAAACATCATCCTGAGCTTTAGTGATCAAGGTAAAAGAATGATATTAGCAACAAGAGGTAACTAAAGAAAAGTATATTAAAAAATTAAGAAAAGAAAGAAAGGAAAGGAAAGGAACAGCTATTATTTTTTTAAGATCCTAATTTGGATTTAAGGTCCTAAATCACATTGACTGCTTTGAAAATATTACCTGCAATTTAAAATATACAGATACATGTACACACTAATAAATAATAACCATGCCTTTGGCCATGTTGTTAGAAGTTGTTTGTTTAACCATCCCTAATAGTTGGGATACCATCAGCATGTCAACAGCACCTCAGGACCACTCCATAGACCACAGCAGTGAAGCATATCACACGCTCTCTGTGAACTTTACCTGCCAAAACTGATTAAATGTAGTTGCCTTAGTGCAGCATTTCATAGAGGAAATAAGCTTACTGGTAAGCACTACACTATGGTGGCTATATTACTTTTTTTTTTTAAACAGTGCAGGTGGAGTGAATGTGGTGCTTCATATTACTACTGTCTTTATTCAGGCAGTATAGACATGCCCCAGACCACAACATATGATCATGTGGATCATTCTATAGCATAATACTTAACCAGTAAATTAAATTGATAGGAAAAAAATTGGATTCTGTTTAAAGCTGGGATTCTTCCTATGTCTTTGCTTGTGTGGCTTTATTATCTTCTCTTATTTTTTTTTTTGGCTGTTTAGGATTTTAGAGCAAGTGTTACACGAGCTATAAATAGGACAGAGTCTTAAAATTGTGGTATGGATTCTTGTATTGATGCATATGTTAAACATACCTAGAACTGGCATGTTATCAAGCTGTTTCCGATTCAAGGAAATATATTTGCCATCTAAGCTAATCTTTTCACCAGCATCTTCTAACGTGTTTTTTACTTCTTCAGTAGCAGCTTTCATTGCTTCTGGGTTCCTAAAATCAAAATAGCAGAAATAAAAGGTACTTATGTCATAGAAGTACTGTATTAAAAACATTGCAGAGTTAAATTAGACTTTTTTTCTGTCTACAGTTCAGTTTGTTAATTCACTAGTGTAATTTTGTAAAATGAAAGACCTGAAGAAAAGCATCCGGACAAAACGGTATTATACTTTTTAGATAGGTATTGGAAAAATTCTGCATGCTCAGAATTTTTTTTTTAATTGAGTATTTGCTTCTGTATCTATTCCTGAGTAGGACATTAATGTGTATGACACTGCTGATGAATAACTAATGACATCATTGTAAAATGATGCCAAGAATAAGGAATAAAATGATGTGTTTGCAGATTATACCACAGTCCCATCAATGCTAACAGTCAAGATAAAGATATCATAGGTCACTTTCATATCATCAACTATTCTGACTGATGTCATAATAGGTGACTACTTTCTGCCTCCCTGAAAAAATATCTCCCTGGGCATATGCAATTATGGTGCATGAATAAACTGCAGAGCTTATTGCTCCGGAGTTAATTGCTCATAGGAGCACTATTTGAATGTGCTCCCAGAAGCAATTAACTCCAGAGCAATATGCTCCGCAATTTATATATGTGCATCACGCAGAGCCCAGACAGAGCAGCCCCAGCTGGCAGGAGATCCTGGGGGCTCAGCCTGCCATCCCAGAACTGCACCCCTCCTCCCCTGGCTCAACATGCTGCAGAGAGGCTGGCTGAGGCATAAGGGAGCTTCAGTGCAGGGCTAGCTGGCTGGCAGCTCTTGCACTGTAACACTCTTGTGCCTGTTTTTATTCCACAGCAGGATAGTACTTGTATTTACAAATTCTATCCTGCTGTGGAGTGAATTAGTTTAATTTAATAGGGGCTCATATGTAGACACTGAGACATTTCCTGTGCAGCTAATTAGTTGACTGCACACTAATCTTATGTAGACACCACCTGTCATTTACACTGAATAAAGTTTCAGTTTTGGGGGTTTCTATACAACTATAGATGACTTTAATAATGGGTGAAGTAATTTTAGACATATATAAGATGTATCATAATATTGTAATATTTGTGGAGATAAAACTCCCACAAAATCAAACTGCCAAAAGATTCCAGGATCAGAATGCTTGTAAAAGTTTTATAACACCTTTGTGGGGTTTAACAAACCATGCTCTATAAGCTTCAATTCTTAACATTGGCAAGGAAATACTATCTGTCTTAACTGTGCTAGCTTATCACAGACATACAGGTAACAGCTAAAACAATAATTTCTTGTCTGGAAATGATTTGGAAATTTAGGAGAGATTTTTCCAAGCCAAGTCAGAGATTTGGATGCCAGCTTCTCCACAGCCACCTTTGGAGGAAAACAGAGTAGGGGATCAGGGCCTACTGGGTCAAATCTTCAGGTATTGTAACTTTATTCAGTTTTTCTCACTATTTAATTTGATTTATTTTCTCTTACTATTTTCTACTAAGCAACCAATATTAATCTGTGAATACATGTGGGCACAAACTAAAGCATACTAAAACATACAGTAAGATTATGTCTACTAAATGGAAATGGTCAGAAAATGCCTCACTACCTAACAGTGGGATCCCTAGTGCTGCTAAGCCTTCTGCTGCCAACCTCTATTTTTGTTATTGTAGTATTTTGACTTGCTGTATGGTTTTTAAAGCGCATTTGGTGCCAGGAACTTTTCTAAGCTTGGATTTAAAACACTGGGCAGAATATTTTTAGAAAATATTCCTAATACAGAGAAGGCCTATGTTGTCCTATCTCCTGCCCTATCGTGAAAGATGTTTCTATGGAAGTACAGATTCATGACAAAGGCCTAGTCCTACTGAGATCTATAGGACTTTTGCCACTGACATCAGTGTGGCCCTTTATATCAAAATGATTTCTCAGCATCAAAGCCAGAAAGTTATTTGTCCTTTTTGGAAAATTAAAACATTAGTACTTACCTAATAATATGGAATAAGCTCCAAAAAGTAGCAGGTATTGTATTAGACTGTGAAGCCCACAGTATAACCACATGGGTTTTGGCCTTTTCCTTATCATCAAAAGTGGACAGAGTATCATTCAAGAACATGCGGAGAGTGACAAGCTCTGAGATGTTGTCCCTTTTATAGAGTTTTTCATGGAGTAGTTCCTGTTCCAGCTTTGCTCGTGCACTGTGGGCATTCTTGAACATATGGATAGGTAGGCCTGCTACAAGGGCTGGAAAGATTTTGTCAAATTCCTTAAAGTTTTCAAGAGCATTTAGAATACGTGCTCTCTCCATTTCCTGCTTAGACAGATTTTCATCATGATTTGAATTGAGCTCTGTACCAAAGAATGTTAAAAAGCCAGCTTCAAACATCACCCGGCTGCAGAATGCATGAAGTTTGTCTGTTATCCAGTCGTTGGGATGGAGTTTAGATGTGCTTGACTGTAGCATGACATACTGTAGGTTTTCCATCATGGTTTCAATAAGAGGATTCAAGGCATTACCTTGCAGAGTTTTAATAAAAGTGTGATGAAAATCTTCACTGGTCTTTCCGTCATTTGGGTCAATACTTCCATGTCCAAAAGCCTGCCACCAAATAAATTGTATGGGAGATAAATGAGGCATATCATAACCTTGGTGAGTAATAATGTGCAAGCGAAATCATAGCCAAGATGCCTTTCTTTGTAATTTAGTGCAGGGAAATATAAGAATATCAACTCTATAATTCATACTTGACTACAAATCTTGGCAATTATTAAACAAGTAAACAAGAATAAATTCTACTCAATGTTTATAACTAAATCAAATTAATTTAGGACCACATTTAATTCCTCCTGAAGTCAATGGAAGTCTTTTCACTTGCTTCAAGAAGAGTTTGACTGAGCACTTTATTGTGCCAAAACATTTTTGAAAGGCCAGGCTCTAATCTTCCAACATTATGATCACCTTCTGAGAAGGTCTGAGTGCCCTTGGCTCCCCAGCACTGTGAACCAATTTACACCTTAGGCTAATGTTCTTTCCACTCTAATGATTTGTGGTATCAACCAACTAAATAATGTCATTCTAGAGTAGTCTGCATTTATTTGCCAGATTCATTTTTATTTTATATTAAGGGAAACAAAAACAAAAGAAACAACTGAAACATTGTGGTAGATGTGAGCCATGAGCCAAGCATTACATCAGCAAAGTAGACTTACAAAAAAGACATATATAATTACTGCCTGACTTGACTATGCTGATATTTTAAATGATAAACATTAAATTATGGTAACAATCAAAATGCTTTTAAGTGGTACCTTGGCAGAAGCAGCAAAATGGAACTTTTTCCAGTCCAGATGTTTTCCATGGCGTATAAGTGAATGGTATGAAAAGGGGTCAGTGAGAAAATGAATATACTTTCCAGCTACTTTGCATGTGAAGACACAGCCATATCTCTTTTGTCTTGCTCTGAGAAATTCAAGAGGATTTGCACCAAACTGCAAGGCACAACCCAGATATGGGAGTAACCCATTTTCCAACGGTGGCTCACCTGAACGCCTGCAAATTATAAACAAATGCTGTAAATTAGGGATCTAAATTAATATCTGTCCTTCGATTCTACCAGCTAAGTAAGATTAAGATACTGCTCTATTTATAACATTTCATTTTTATCACTGTTAACAGGAAATTCCCCTCCCTTTGATAACTAAATCCATTCAGAGGTCAAGAGTATGCTGGAAAGAATGACCTTGCCAGTCAACATCTTTCTACAAAGCAACACTGATGAAGACATCGGACATAATAAATTGGCCTAATTGCCTGAGATATTTTGGATCTAGAGTAGGACTTTTCGGGACCAGTGGTAGAACTTTGTCCATGGAGAAGCCCCATTACTGGAGCCGACTCCTTTGGGCAGTCTGAGTCGAAGTTTGACAGTTCATATGGACACGTATTTGGTTTATGTTTTGTTAGGTTTGTTAGCATTTTGTTACTTTGTTCTTCATTTCTTTCATTACTTTATTTACTTTTTCCTGACAGTTGCCTTTCAATATGTTTGATCTCATCTGTGAGTAACTTTATGGAAGCCTAGTTTGGTCAGCCCACACTGATGAGTAATCCTTAGGCTACAGGCATCCAGAATGGTTTCATTTAATCGTTTTCTGGCAATAACAAAAATATTAAGAGGAAAGTATCACTTGTGATTCCTATTGTTTTTAACTTTTGGGTGCTAAGTTTCATTTTTTTCAACAAGAAAGTGAGACGAACATTTTCTGTTAAAGAATAGAGCAGGAGCGGTTTAAGATTTGTTTCGCTTTCAGCCAAAAAAAAAGTTTATATGGAAAACCCAAAACATTTGCTAAATATGACTTCTCAGAATTAAAAGCGTCTGTTTTTCACTTTTGATTGGAAAAGAATAAAAATGTTTTATTAGCTCCAATTTATATACTCAAGTATTCCTATTGATTTCCATATGGCTATTCAAGTGGTTAAAAATATCTTGTTTGAGTCCTGCTCTACAGTAGTAGAGGGCAACTTTTTTGGCAGACACATCACAAATTACAGTACTTCTGCCACTGCCCAGGTGCCACTTTGATCCTCTTCCCCTGCCCAATATGTTGCCCTGCTTTCTGTTCCCAGCCTTGTGCTCCCTGCTTGATCTGCTCTGCTTTCTACTCCCTTCCCTGTACTTCCTACCCAATTTGCTGCTTTGGTTTCTGATTCCTGACATATCTGTGGCTGAGCTGCCCATACCTTCTCTAATTTACCATGTACCACACACAGGGGCTGCCTGTGGCAACCCTGCTACAGGTTGGCCACCACTACTTTATAGAAAAAGGGCTGTAATTTCTGCTTATTAATTTGTCAGTAAGAGACCACACTTACTCCCATTAAAATTAATAGTCTAAGTCCCATGGTCACATCTACATGACATGCTACTGTGCAGTAGCACCGGTGAATGCCTTTTTTGTGATGCTACTGCACAATAAGCTAATACTACTGTACAATAGCATCACATCATGGTTTTTGCCACACAACACTACTGTGCAGTAGTGTCAGGCTACTGTATATTCACTGTCGCATGTAGACATGTCCAGTGTCTTTAAAGGGTATATGACAGTCTCCTAAAAACCTGGGTCTGATCTTGTGCCCACTGAAGTCACGGGCAAAACTCTTTCAATAGTACAGGAAATTCCATGAGGAACTGAACACTTTGGACTAGTTGTTTTAATATTCTCAATTTAATATTTGCGACACCCCTAACATGATTTTTACTTTGAAGTGGGCTCACTTTGCAGGAATGGGTGGTACCCTCTTTGCAGAGTCAGGCCCTTGCTTGCTCTGCAAATTCTAAAATAGATAGCACTGTATTAATTATATTGTTAAATATACCCTAAAGAATGGGAAAAGTAACTGCATTATTAAATCAGTTCAATAGTCTGCAAGAAAGAAGAATTGGACATGGCTAAACAGAACATGCACTTCAAGAGACACTAAAACTGAATTATTGTACTAGCTGGTTGGTTTTTGGCTTGTATGGTTCTCTGATATGCTAAATGCTAAGCACTTTGAACCTATTCAAGAAAGATCATTGGCATGTCCCACCTGGCTGAGATCCTGCACCACAGAAATCAATTGGAATTTGCCTTTGACTTATGAAATGAAGATTATATGCTCCAGCCATAAATTGGCAGAATGCCTATGCACAGATTGAAAGTTAAGCATGTGCTTAAATAGTCCATATATTTGAGATGAAAGTAACTACTTTCCTTCCTTTGGACTAATGCAGAATGTTACAAATAACAGTTTTATTTTTGGTGCTTAAAACTTGCTTACTGTGATATTACATCAAGCAATTAATTTTAGATATTTTATTATTTCTTAAATAAATAAAAACTGTAACTGAGAGACTATATAAATTGTAGAAAAATTATAACATTAAAAACCCCTTATGCTTGAATTTGTTTCTGCAGATATGACACTTGCCTATAGAATAAAGCTTTTAGAGCCTGTCCCATGAAAATATGTATTTAACACTGTAAACAATGCAAATGTTGCCTCATTAAAAATTCAGTATTCAATCCTTATTCAAAATAGCTCCAGTTCAGATTAAACTGCACCCAGTCTGTCTGTGATATAGAGAAAGAAAGCAAAAAAGCATAAGGATAAATCAGTTATTCAATTATCAGACAGAAATATGTGTGGGACCTGATTGCTCAAAAACCTCAAGATCCCAGAACTCCTGTGTGTACTAAGCATGCCTAAATATAAGACCTTGCACAAACCAAATTATAGAAGTTTTGTCTTCATTTACAGATAAGTTTTATTTATATCTATTGTTACTATTGTACCCAAAAATAATATTATGGATCTGCTTAGCCCATTTTTCTTTAGCTATAGAAAAAACTATACTGGAATATCAATCTCTCAAAAAAACGAAACAGTAGCATCTTTATTATTCTCCTTTACTTGTGAATCTATGTTCAAATTACTTTTGTTTTAATTATATAAACAATATCTTTTGAATGAAATAAGAGATAACAGGACTCGGATATAGTTAAAAAGATTCTTTACCTCCTCCTTTTTCCTAGAAGAAACCAAAAACAACAGCAGAGTATCACCACTGTTCCCCAGATCAAAGATGCTGGAAACATTTTCAGCAATTGCAATGAAATTCCAAATGAAAAAGAGTAGTTACTAGTAAGATATACTTTAAAGATTGAGCGTGATGTAGAGGACAAAGTTAGAGAGTCACTTTATATATATAGTAGGGGGACCCAATTCACTCAGCTGAAATCAGATAATCTAGGCAAGCTATTAATTAACCATTCCTGGATGGAATCTTATTGTGTCTTCTTTCTGACTGACATTTCTGTAAAAAAAAACCCAAAACCCTAGAGGATGAATGTAGACACTTGCAGAGGTGGCCTTGAGCTGATACCACATATCAGTAGAGGTTCTAAAATAATCAAACAGCTGTAATACTTGATAATTTGAAGGACTTTCAGGTGTGTTTTGATCTATGCTGTAGGTTTATTAACTACAGTTTATAGTTCAAATTTAGCAATAAATGAGATGATTAACTGGTAGCTATACAGTAGTAGCTGGTGCCCCACACAAATGATGGGGCTGAAGTTACTATGGTTCTGTCACTTCACCTTACTCTACCTCTTATAGTTTCATAGTTTCTAGGGTCAGAAGGGACCTGAGCAGATCATTGAGTCCGACCACTGCCATAGCAGGAAAGAGTACTGGGGTCAAATGACCCCTGCAAGGTATACATCTAGCCTCCTCTTAAAGACCCCCAGGGTAGGAGCCAGCACCACTTTTCTTGGAAGTTGGTTCCAGATCCTAGCCGCCCTGACCGTGAAGTAGCGCCTCCTGATATCTAACCTAAATCTACCCTCTGCCAGCTTGTGACCGTTATTCCTGGTCACTGCTGGTAGTGCTCGGGGGAACAGGGACTTCCCCAGTGCCTGTTCATCCCCCCTGACTAGTTTGTAACAGGCCACTAGATCCCCCCTCAGCCTTCTCTTCTGGAGGCTGAACAGGTTCAGGTCCTGTAGCCTGTCCTCGTAGGGACTTCCCTGCTGCCCCCGATCATGCAAGTGGCCCTCATCTGGACCCTCTCCATGTTGTCCACATCCCTCTTGAAGTGCGGTGCCAAAACTGGACGCAGTACTCCAGCTGCGGCCTGACCAGTGCTGCATAGAGGGGGAGTATCACCTCCTTGGACCTGCTTGAGATGCATCTGTGGATGCATGACAAGGTACGGCTGGCCTTCCTGACTGCATCCCCACACTGCCAGCCCATGTTCATCTTGGAGTCAATGATGACTCCAAGATCCTCTTCCGCCTTTGTACTGACAAGAAGGGAGTTCCCCCACCTGTAGGTATGGTGCCAGTTGTTCCTCCCCAGGTGCATCACTTTGCACTTGTTGGTGTTGAATCCCGTCCTATTCTCATCCGCCCACCCTTGTAACCTGTCTAGGTCCGATTGCAGCCTATTCCTCCCTTCTAGCGTGCCCACATCCCCCCACATCTCAGTGTCATCAGCACATTTGAACAGGGTGCTTTTTACCCCCTCGTTCAAGTCGCTGATGAAGATGTTGAACAGTGCGGACCCAAGGACTGAGCCCTGTGGAACCCCACTGCCCACATCCCTCCAGCACCACATGACCCATCCACCACCACTGTCTGGGTGCAGCTCTCCAACCAGTTGGCAACCCAATTGACTGTGTGGGTGTTGACACCACAGTCCCCCAGTTTCTTAATGAGAACAGGATGAGAGACAGTGTCGAAGGCCTTCCAAAAGTCCAGGAAGACTATGTCCACTGCTGCCCCTGCATCTAATGAATCATATCATAGAACCACAGAAGTAGGGTCGGAAGGGACCTTATAGATCTTCAAGTCTGACCCACCACCTGGGCGGGAGAAAAGACTGGACTCAAATGAGTCCAGCCAAGTAGTCATCAAGCCTCTTCTTAAAGATCCCCAGGGTAGGAGCCTGCACCACTTCCCTAGGAAGTTGGTTCCAGCTCCTAGCCGCCCTAACTGTGAAGTAGTTCTTACGGATGTCTAATCTAAATCTACTCTCTAATAACTTGTGTCCATTGTTCCTTGTCATGCCAGGGGGTGCTAGGGGAAACAGTGTCTCCCCTAAACCCTTCTGGTCCCCCCAGTGAGTTTATAGACAGTCACCAGGTTCCCCCCTCAGCCCTCCCTTGTGAAGGCTGAACAGGTTTAGGTCCTGCAGTCTTTCATTGTAGGGTCTGCCCTGTAGTCCCCGGATCATGTGGGTGGCCCTCCTCTGGACCCTTTCAATGTTGTTCACATCCCTCCTGAAATGGGGCGCACAGAACTGGACACAGTACTCCAGCTGTGGCCTGACCAGCGTTGCATAGAGGGGGAGGATCACTTCCCTGGCTCTACTTGAGCTGCACCTGTGGATGCATGACAAGGTCCAGTTAGCCCTGCCAACCGTGACCTAGCATTGTTGGCCCATGTTCATCTTGGAGTCAATAATGATTTGGTGATCTGATCATAGAAGGCCACCAGGTTGGTCTGACAGGACCTGCCACTAATGAACCTGTGTTAGTCGCCCCTAAGCATGATCTCCCCTGCTGGCCCCTCGTGGATATGCGCCAGAATAAAAATTTTCTCAAAAAGCTTGCCCAGGTTCAAGGTAAGACTAACTGGCCTATAGTTTCCTGGGTCCTCCTTCTTCCCCTTTTTGAAGATGGGAACCACATTGGCCCTCTTCCAGTCCTCTGGCACCACACCAGAGCACCACGAGTGCTCGTAAAGCTGTGCCAAGAGTCCTGCAATGACCTCGGCCAATTCCCTTAGTACTCGAGGGTGGAGATCGTCCGGACCAGCTGACATGCATACATCCAGTCCCTCCAGAAGTTCCCTAACTAGTTCCTCACTAACCCTTGGCCTAGGTGTGCCTCCCCTGGGGCCTGAGGGGAGCCCAGCAGGGGTGTGATTGTTTCAGTCCCTGCTTAGGAAAATGGAGGCAAAGAAATCATTAAATATGTTGACTTTGTCGTCTGGTGTGACGACCAAATTTCCTAACGTGTCCTGCAGGGGCCCCACATTACCCGGAACCTTCTTTTTACCCCCTATGTATTTAAAAAAGGACTTCTTGTTGTCCTTAATCCAGGAAGCTAGTCCCAGTTCCATCTCTACCTTGGCCTTCCTGACTGCCCCCCTACATCCCCGAGCAACTGCAGTATAGTCATCCCTGGTGATGGCCCCTCCTTTCCATTGGGTGTATGCCTCCCTTTTAGCTAGGAGACATTCTCCTACTGCCACTTACAGGCTGACTGGGTTTTTGAAGTGTACAGCTAGAGCAATGGGGAAAATATTGGTTGGGAGTCAGAGAGATTATATAGGAAAAGGGCTCTTTTCCTTCTGCAATTACACTTTTAAGTTGAATACAGGGCACAATAAGAGGAAACAGATTGAGCCCCTGTTCACATTTTTCCTAGCCTCAGTCTCCCTCTTTCCTTTCCAATTCAGGTTTTTTCTTCCTGATATCACTCCTCTATCTACTCTATCCTGCTTCCACACTGCCAATACAGCCAAACTCATAATCCCAGGTCTGGGTGATTTGGTCCTATACAGGCAAAACTCTGAAAAACTCGTTTAAGTTCCCAGTGGGAATGTCTAAATGAGATGCTACTGCACAGTGGTTACTGCATATAGTACTTGTGTACTCAAGTACTAAATACATGCACAGTAACCAGAGTTTCTGCACAGTAGCGCCAGTGAACAACTTTTAAGTGACCCTACTGTGCAGTAGCCTAATAGTACTATGCAATAGCTTACTAGCACCGTTGGTGCCATGATGTGCTACCGTGCAGTATTATTCAGCTACTGTGCAGTCAGCGTCTCATGTAGATGCTCCCAGTATGATGTAGGATCAAAATTCTCATTTACCAATTCACCTATCTTTGTACAGAAATCCCATTTTATCCATTCACCTTCATTCAATTCTGCCTAATCATATCCCTCCCTACCCAGAAAATGCTGTGATACCTTCACATTCTCCATCTAACCAAGCCTACTTCTGCTCAGAAATTTGCTTTAACCCGAACCAGAACTTTTTCCTCCTTGGCTTGAAACCTTTCCACATCTCCTATTTATTTCAGCTAAAGCGCTGAAATGTTGTCCTTTTTAGTGCTAGATGCCTTCCTATCATAAAACTCAATCTTACAACCCCTTATTCACCTAAACTCTGATTCAGAACCTTTCCCTCTACTCCCTGTCCCATTATAGGCTCAGAAACAACTTTGAGTTTGAGCTGACCTCCATGCTATGTAACTATTAGTTTGGATCCTGATAAAAGAAAAGCCATGAAGTTGGTGAGGTGGAGCACTGACCCAGAGTGTAAGTGCATCCTGATATCATGGTGTTCTCTCTTCTTAGCAAGACAGGGGTAAGGATTCAGAGTAGTCACCTGTTTTTTGTATTTATTTTTTGTTGCATATTATCATTACTCATGTTTATTATAGTAGTGGCTAAAGGAGCGAATTGGTGGAAAGAGTATCATACATAGGGAAAGTAAACAATGTGACAGCAGCAAATATCAGTTTAGTTCTGTGATTTTGAGGGGTTGCATGGTATTTAGCAGGGAATAAAATAATGGAAAGAAACAGGAAGGAAAGAGATTTGAGGGAGCAGCATAGGAGAGAAGAATGTATGAAGAACAAGATGAATCTGACATGAATAGAGTGACAGACAGAGAGGAAAGCAGAAACAAAAAGCGAATCAGTACAGAGTAGGGAAAGCCCTATCAAAACAGTAAAGAGTTCTCTGAGGCTAAGCACAGACAGTCAAAAAGGCTGAGGCTGAATTTATTTAATCTTCACAGGTTAGTTTGAGATGTGTAGGTTGAACCAATAAGCAAGTGAGCAGACATTTACTTTTGATTCCAGAAATGTAGCCACATGCCTACAGTAGCCCAGACCAGAAGTCAGGGGGCACTAGAACATGCTTCCCTGCTCAGCTGGAGCAGACAGCTTGGGCCAAGCCTAGCCCACCCACCCTGCAAAGCATCCTGGGATGATGGGGGACTGTGAGTTAATCTGAATCTGGAGGGGATCTGGGACAGAAGTTAAATGAATCAATTGAACCTAAATGAGTTAAATTTGATACTACATCCAACCAGGTTTATCTTAAACTGGTTTCAGCCATTTTGAAAGCAGTTTGTATGCACTGAACTTCTGTTGTGTTACAGATTTGAACTGGTTTCCAATCACTTATACTAGTTTATGTATAATTTCTGTCCCTAACCTGAATGTCTCAAGACAACTGCTCTGGCTTCAGCTGAAGCTGCTCCTGTCTACTGGAACATCCTTCTCTTCAGAGTGGAAGCATGATCAAGGGTCTAGATCCTTTGGACATGAATATGTCTTCCTTGGTGCTGCAGTAATAGGTTTTTGGGATATTCTCCCAAGAAAATAAGTTATTTCAAATCTTTAAAGGAATTGAATTAAAACATTCAGAAGGGCTGCTCAGTTCTGTGCTAGCATAATTATACTTCTTGTCCACAGCCTACTTGCTGATTTAATAAAGGGATTTAATAAAGGCTGGGTCAAAAGGTTCATAGATTTCATAGACATTAGGTCTGGAAGGGACCTTGGAAGATCATCGAGTCCAGCCCCCTGCCCCAGGGGCAGGAAGTCAGCTGGGGTCATAGGATCCCAGCAAGAAAAACATCCAAACTTCTGTTGAAGTCGTTCAAAGTAGGCACTTGAACCACCTACGATGGCAGACTATTTCAGACCTTGGGGACTCAGACAGTAAAGAAATTCTTCCTTATGTCCAGCCTGACATGGTCTTGCAGGAATTTATAACCATTCGACCTTGTCATCCCTTGGGGCGCTCTGGTGAACAAACATTCCCCCAGATCCTGGTGGTCACCCCTGATAAACTTATAGGTGGCCACCAGGTCCCCCCTGAGCCTATGCTTTTCCAGGCTGAAGAGTCCCATAGCTCTCAGCCTGTCATCGTAAGGTCTGTTTTCCTGACCTCTGATCATGCGTGTGGCTCTCCTCTGGACTCTCTCAAGCTTCTCCACATCCTTTTTGAATTGTGGAGCCCAAAACTGGATGCAGTACTCCAGCTGCGGCCTCACCAAGGCCGAGTACAAGGGGAGAATGATGTCCCGGGATTTGCTCGAGAAGCATCTATGGATGCAAGCCAGCATTTTGGTTGCTTTACTAGCCGCAGCATCGCATTGGAGGCTCATGTTCATCTTGTGGTCAGTCATGACCCCCAGGTGAGTTAGTTTATACAAATGAAGGCATTGGATCACTAATGAGGCAAAGAAGTGTATATTATATTGCTAGTATAATGTAAGTTATAAATAAAAAAGGATTTAAATTTGTCATTCAGCTCCTCAGCAAGAAGTGCTGACATCTTGGCATCTCATTCAAGTCTATGGTATTTAGAATAATTTTGGATGGAGAGATACAGTTTATCATAAAAAGAGAAACTATTGGCTTGTATTTTGTAGAACATTCTGTGTGCCTATATTTTCAAGGCACCACACAGGAAATGCACATGCAGATTGGGTAGGTCTGAGTTGTTTATTTCAGCTTACATGGTGTTTCAATATATAACAAATATCATTAAAATGCTACGTTTTCTAGTAGTTCAATAGGAGTTCTCTGGCTGTTATATCTATTTGCTTAGCATACATGTTGATCAGTGGCTCAAGCACTAAAATGTTTGAAATCAAAACCACTTTCTTCTTCATTATACAAATAAAGATTCACTGAAGGTATTCACAAGGAACAATTTGAAGGTACATGCTAGAGACACATTTTATCCTGGCAAAAAGAATTCTTGTGGTGATATAATTAATTCACCTTCCTGATAGACATAAGCAATACCAGCAAAGTACCCTGTACTTGTCTAATCTGTGTCTACTTCAGAGGTTTTGCTGATGCACTGGTTAGGGTGTGATTTTTTTTTATATCCCTAACTAACCAGATTGCCCGCACCAGGAAAACTTTGTAGTAAATACCTACCTAAGTCACTCAAAATGCTTCTCATGACAAGCACCACTCACCCTTAACTCTCTCCCTATTCCCCAGATTGATGAATGGGTGAGAAGGGGTAAAACTTGTTAATAGATATCTTACCTTTGCTTCAAATTACACACTTGATTTTGTATTTGGGGCAGTTTTTTAATTCTAACAATGAAGAAAAGGATTTTACAAAATGAAGTTTTTTTATCTGCCAGTCTGAATCACATTCTTGCTGCGTCAGCTCAGCTCAGTTGTTCAGTCTAGTATCCACATGTCCTTTTTGGCAAATGGATTTATTTGATTTCCAGAAAAGACTACCCCTTCATTACTGATCTTACAGGCTACACATTATATAATCTTCTGAAACCAGACCAGAAAAGGAGAAACAGTGTGTGACTCATGTTGCTCCTTATTTCCACTGTGGGAAATTTGCACGTTGAGCAATAAAGTAAAGCCTTTCAGTTGCAGATATTACTTTACAATACAAGCACAGTACAATCACAATCTCAAGGGTCACCTAATCCAACCCCCTGCATTAATGCAGGATGTGCTGTTTCTCTAATATTCCAATTCTAATATTCTAAATGCCTATCTAGTCTGTTTTTGAAAATCTTCGGTGAAGACAAGTCCACAACTTCCCTAAGCAGCTTGTTGTGCTGTCCTACTATTCTGGCAGTTAGGGAGTTGGGTTTTTTTTAACATGTTTGTATTATTATATATTTAATCTAGATAGGCTTTGCTGAAGTTTAAACCCATTGCTTCATGTTCTGCCCTTCGCAGCAAGGGAGGACACTTGTTCTTCCTCTTCATGGCAGCTCCTCAAATAGTTGAAAACTGTCATCATATCCCCTTTTAATCTCTTTTTCACCAAACTAAGCATACTTTGTTCTCTTAACCTTTCCTCCTACAGTTTGCAGTCTAAGACCTTTATCATCTTTGTCCCTTGGCTTTGCATCCTCTCCAATTTCTCCACATCTTTCTTAAATTGTGAACTGCACACAAGTGTAGCTGAGGCCTAATGAGCACTTGTTAAATTGGTACTATCATCTCCATGCCATACTGAACAACATGCAGCCAAAAAATGCTTTTGCATTTTGGCAACTGCATCACACAGCTTGTTCCTGTTGAAACCCCATAGGCAAGCATCTCCAATTCTATCGTCTATCTTCCATTCTATATTTGTGCATTGTTTTTTTCTCCCCTACATGTTGCTGAGAGATTTTGCCAGTTTCACCTGGGTTTGTTTTGGAAATATGCACCTTGTACACATACCTGCATCTTGTAGGAGACTTTATATATAGTCTACAAATGCTTGAAGCCCTTTCAAAATGGGAAAGTTTCAAAAGGTCAGCAGCTTGTATATTCTGACTGTTACATGTGAACGAGCTGAGAACAATTCAAATGTAGCAGAACAGCTCCAACTGAAATAGTTTTTCATTTAGGGTTAAAGTTAGAGCCATATTTTGCAACATTTGAACCAGTCTTAGCTCTTTCACATGTAACAGATTAGCACAGTACATGGGCACATCTAAGATTTTGAAAAGGGGTTACAGGTGTTGTGGCACATCATTACATTACATACAGTACATATTCTTCTCCAGTTAAAGACAAACTAGGGGTGCCTGTAGATGTGGGGGGAGGCTGCTTCAATGTGCTGTAAATACAGCACATTGGAACAGACTTGATTAACTGAGTCTGCGAGAGCATGCTAATTAGCATGCCTCCAGCAGCCTCCGCATCTCGTGTATCAGTGTCCCTGTGTTTCAAAATGGCAGCGGGGATGGTTTAACTAAAGCTCATTCAACAAGCTCTAGTTAAAATGCTCCAACCACCATTTTGAAGATGCATGAGATGCTGTGGGCGCTCCGAAAACTGCTCTAATTGAAGTACTCCTCGCCCCCCCAGAGCACATGTAAAAATGCCCTAGAATCCTTACTAATATGCTAAGGTGCTAGTGCTATATTATCTAGTTTAAGATCCAAGCAAAACAAATATAACTATTGAAATACCCACTAATTTATTCTCCTATGAATTAGAAAAAAATACAACAAACTAGGTCAAAATAGTCATAAAGTCACAGGGAAGTAGGGCTGGAAGGGCCCTCCAGAGGTCATCCTGAGGCAGGATCATCCCTATCCAAACCATTCTATACAAACCATAGTCTAAACTCTACAGTCAAAATCATCAAAAGATTATGTCCTGTAGTCAGTTACAGTTAAATTTATGGCTCTTATTCAGTTTCATAATACAAAATCTAGCCTTTAGTCATTACTACACAGTCACTTAGTACTTGTATAAACAAGTACTAAATTAGTGCACAGTACCATCACCAAAAAGCCTTTTCATGATGCTGACTGCACAGTAGCTTGTCATCCTTCCTGTCATGTGATGCTACTGCACAGTAGTAATGAACTACTGCACAGTCAGCATCTTGCGTGGCTGTAGCCGGTGTCTCCAATGCTTCTATGTTAGTCATTTTTACACCTGAGTTCATATTATCACACCTGAGTTAAGGTTTTTAGCTAAAGCTAAAACAGCCTTCAGAGCTGTAAAATAGAAGAGAGACATTACCAAGAATGGCTAACAGACAGCCGAAGAAGAAGGGACAGTTGCAGAAGAAGGGATAGTTTGACTATCAGGACCATTAAAAATAACAAAAGGTCTTTAACACCTGTGGAGTAGAAAGAGGGTCAATTGAGTCTCTAAGGGCACCTATGTACATGCAGCAAGGCTGCTCCAATGTGCTGTAATTAGATTAATCGGGTCTAGTGGAGCGTGGTAATTACTGTGCTCCAGCAGCCTCCAGCATCATGTGTAGTAGCATCCCCACACTGAAAAATGGCCGTGGGGGCACTTTAACTAAAGCTTATTTGATGAGCTTTAGTTAATGTGCCTCTGACATCATTTTTCAGCATGGGGACGTTGATACACAAGACGCTCCAGGCACTTTAATTAGAGCAGCTCTCAGAGCCACTCTAATTAAAGCACTCCAACCCCCTCCTCCTCACAACTCCTGGAAGGTGTATAAATGCCCTAAGTGAAACCTGAATAGAAATGCCCCTTCTAAGCAGTTAGTTTTAAAGTTTGGGTGGAACAGGAATCAAAGTGGGATGCAGCTGCACCCCCCGCCACGCACACTCCTGGACCCAGCCCTGGAACAGTACCAGGTTCTGCCCTTTTGAATCATTCCCATGTTAAAAGGGCTCTGAGCATGCTTGTGTCTATACCCTTTAGGTTGCTACAAATACTGTCCCTGGCTTACCTGTTCTATTTCAGGAACAAATGCAGAAGGTGAGACCCTCTATACTCCTGTTATGGCATGCTGAGCATTAGGACTGTAAGAGTATTGCTTGGGTATGGAGGGATGAAGCCTGGAAGGCTGAAGTGCAATTGGACTTGCAACTAGCAAGGGATGTGAAGGGTAACAAGAAGGATATCTACAGTTGTATCAGTAAAGAGGAAGATCAGGGAAAGTGTGGATCCTTTACTGAAGCGGGGAGGAAACTAGTGACAGAGAGTGCAGAAAAAGCCAAATTACTCAACTTTTTTTTCACCTCAGTCCTCACAGGCAAAGCCAGCTCCCAGACCACTGCACCTGGCAGCACAGTTTGGAGGGAGGTGAGTAGCCAACAGTGGCAAAAGAACAGGTTAGGGACAATTTAGAAAAGCTGACATATATGAGTCCATGGGGCCAGATGGGATACATCTGAGGGTGCTGAGTGAACTGACTGATGTGATTGCAGAGCCATTGGCCATCATCTTTGAAAACTCATGGCGATCAGGAGAGGTCCAGGATAACTGAAAAAGGGCAAACATAGTACCCATATTCAAGAAAGGCAAAAAGAAGGATCCAGGGAACTACAGGCTAGTAAGCCTCACCTCAGTCCCTGGAAAAATCATGGAACAGATCCTCAAGGAATCCATTTTAAGCAATTGAAGGAGAAGACGGTGATTAGGAACAGTCAGCATGGATTCACCAAAGGCAAGTCCATGCCTGACCAACCTGATTGCTTTCTATGATGAGGTGACTGCCTGGCTTTGTGGACATGGGGAGACCGGTGGATGTGGTGTACCTTGAATGTAGCAAGGCTTTTGATACAGTCTCCCACAATATTCTCACAGGCAAGCTAAGTTAGTATGGGCTGGATGAATGGTCTGTAAGGTGGATAAAAAACTGGCTGGAGCATTGGGCTCAAAGAGTAGTAATCAATTGCTCAATGTCTAGTTGGCATCCAGTATCAAGTGGAGTGCCCCAGGGGTTGATCCTGGGACCAATTTTGTTCAATGTCTTCATCAATGATCTGGAAGTTGGCATAGAGGGCACCCTAAGCAAGTTCGCAGATGACATCAAGATGGGGGGGGTAGTAGATACGTTGGAGGGTAGGGCTAGGATTTAGAGTGACCTAGACAAAATGGAGGCTTGGGCCAAAAGGAATCTCATGAGGTTCAACAAGGATGAGTGCAATTAAGATAGAAGATTCCCATGTGTCACTACAGGCTGGGGCTGACTGGTTGGGAAGTATCTCTGCAAAAAAGAAACTGGGGGTTACAGTGGACCAGAAGATGAATATGACCCAACAGTGTGTTCTTGTTGCCAAGAAAGCTAACGGCATACTGGAATGCAACAGTAGGAGTCTTGGTAACAGGCAAGGGAAGTGATTATTCCCCTGTGTCCAGCCTTGGTGAGGCCACTTAGGAGTGTGTTCACTTAGGTGTGAACTGTGTTCAGTTTGGGCCCCCACTACAGGAAGGATATGGACAAATTGGAGAGAGTCATACAGCAATTGTATGACTGTGACACATGCCGTTCAGTCCAGTGGAGGGCAACAAAAATGGTGAGGGGCTGGGGCACATGACTTTTGAGGAGAGGTTCAGGAAACTGGAATTATTTAGTCTAGAGAAGACTGAGAGGGGATTTAATAGCAGCCTTCAACTACTAAAGGGGGGTTCAAAACAGGATGGAGTCGAACTGTTCTTAGTGGTGGCAGATGACAGAACAAGTAGCAATAGTTTCAAGTTGCAGTAAGAGAAGTTTAGGTTAGATGTTAGGAAGAATTTTCTCACTAGAAGGGTGGTGAAGCACTGGAACAGGTAACCCAGAGAAGTTGTGGAATCTACATCTTTGGAGATTTTTAAGACCCAGCTAGACAAAGCCTTGACTGTAATGATCTAGTTGGAGATGGTGCTGCTTTGAGTAGGGGGTTGGACTAGATGACCTCCTGAGGTCCCTTCCAACCCTCATTTTCTATGATCCTGTGATTCTGTCCATGCTCTCCCTTTGCCTTACAGGGAAAAGCCAGGAGACAATAGGGGGAATTTCTTGCTCAGCCATGGGCAGCTGGTTAGGGATCACAGAAAATAAAGACGTGTGTCTGGCATCACCCTACTTCCCTTGCTGTGACTCTCACCATTAGCAGCCTGATTTCACCCACAATATTTAGTAAGAGTATATAAAATGGACCAACTTGAGCTTCCCTCAGCTACTGAACTTCAAAACTTGGGAACACAGGAGTATAACAGGAAAAATGACTGAATTATGAAAGGCAATAGCCTAATGAACAGCAATAAACAACTAACAATGACAACTTATAAAGTTCGTCTGCTCAATGGTAGATGATAATACATGTCCTGAAGAAGAGAGAATTTGCCTTTAGCTGGTTTTGCCTGTATGCTTTGTCAGAACTATGTTAATATTAGTTTTACTGGGAACCAGAAGAAGCAATGCAAAAACAAAGATGTAATTCACAGATCAATAGCAAATTGTATTACTGTTGAATTACAGCCAGGGGTTGCAACTATATGTATAAAAATATAAAAACTAGGGTAAACATTTGAATAATACAGAAAAGGAGGGCAAAACAAAAATAGTGGATGTGCTGCTATCACATTCTTCTCTTATTCCACCAACGCATTTACTAATAAATAACTATATAACATCACCATCTAGTGGTAAATCTAATGAATTTGTGCTTGAGGAATGTATTTCAACACAATAATGAAGCTTGTCTCTTGGTATTTGTTTCTTATTTCCATAAAATCAATGCTATATCTACTATGAGTGCCTCTTGGAGGGAGAATTGTATCCCCTTAAAAAGATGCAAATGGGTTTTTTTATATGTAGATATAAATATAGAGTTTTTGCATATTATTTTGCTAATAGCACTTCAGAAGGTACCCTGTATTGTTCAAAAAATATATATAATACTGCGACTGGAAATACAACTTTTCTTACACTACCCTAGCAATTTAGCTCAACTGTTTCTGAAGGACTTGGCTAGAACCCTAACCCAACTGGAATCAACATGAATTTTGCCACTGAGTTCAACAGGTCCAGGATTTCACTCACCATCTCTACCAATGAATAAGCAGTTCAGACTCTACTAGCTAGTAGCCCATCCTAGAAAGGTAATAGCAGTACTCTATTTTAGCTTTTGCCCCTCTGAGTCCTTTGAGTCTCCATATGATAAGGGAAGCTTATTGCTAGGTGTTGGGAATGTGATGTCTGAAGTGACTTGCCTAATATCCAGCCCCTAATGTCTATGAAATCTAATCCACTGCCCCATTATTTTTTCTGCCTCCTCTAAGGCTGCCTCAACCATGCAATCAGTTGAGGTGATTGTGTGACAGGATTGTGACATTAGGGATAGGGACAGAAATTAAACATAAACCAGTATAAGTGATCAGAAACTGGTTCAAATCTGTAATACAACAGAAGTTTAGTGCACATAAACCATGTTTAAAATGGCTGAAAGGGGTTCAAGATAAACCTGGATGGATGTAGTATCAGACTTAGCTGATTTAGGTTAAATTGGTTTACTGAACTTCTGTTCCAGATCCCCTCCAGATTCAAATTAACTCACAGTCCTCCAGCATCCCAGGATGCTTTGCACCTCCCCCACAAGCCCTCCCCTCTCCCCCCGGGGTGGGCAGGCTACCCTTGGCCCAAGCTGCTGCTCCAGTTGAGCAGAAAGACATGCTATAGCATGACTCAGCTTCTGGTCTGGGTCACTTCAGGCATGTGGCTGCATTTTTGCAATCAAAAGTGAATGTCTGTTCACTTGCTTATCAGTTCAATCTACACAGTTTAGATTAACCTGTGAAGATTGAATTGATTCAGTCTTGGGCTTTTTGACTCCAAGAGTCAAAAAGCCCAACTATGAAACTGCCTTTATTTAACCTAGAGGTACATCCTTTGCCTAAAGAATGGCAAGTGAATTATCAAGATTTGTTTGGTAATATCTACTATCAGAACAATTATATCGTTGGGCAAGATGTTAGAGAAGCTTTCAGGCACCAAATGTCCTTCCTCAATTTTGTTTAACTCTGTTGTGTAAATGAAAATGGTCACTTAGAAAGGGAAGTGAGCAATAAATCTCTAGAGCAAAGAGAACTTCCCATATTTACTAGAATACAAGACAAGTGTTATCCCTCCCCCACCCTGCCACTGCCCTCCTGCTCAACATGGGCAAAAAACCTCTCACCTTGGATTCAAATACAAGGCAGGGGAAGAAGAGACAGGCAGCTGATGCAGTCCCAGCTTAGGCCCCAACCCAGACTCAGGGTCAAGGTTGGAGCTGTAGCCATTGCTTTCCCCCACTGCCCTATCACCTCTGCCCCTGCCTCCTCCCTGTGGTGCCTGTTTCCTCCTGCCTCTTCCCAACTACCTCTGCCCCCCTTTACTGCCACTGTCCTCCACCCCCTCTGCTCCCCCACCTGCTCCTCACTGCTTCGCCCCCATCACTTACCCTCCTTTGTGGCTCCAGCCCTGCTCTGGTCTGGCATATAGAACATATGCTGGCCCCATTCCCACCCACCTCTCTAGTTCAGCAGCAATGGTCACAGCTCCAGCTCCAGTTCCAGCTCCACCTTGATCCAGCAGCTGGGGCCAGAGCTGCTGCCACCACAACCAGAGCACACTCTCTGGAGGGGGGGAGAGGGAGAGAGTCAGCATGTATTATTCACCCTGTGCCACAGCAGGGCTGGAGCCTGAGTTGGAGGTATAACAGAGGGTAAGTAGCAGTGGAGGGGATAGGGGTGGTAGATGGAGGAGGAAAAGTATGGGGGATAGGTGTTGTGGGGCAGGTAGCAGGAGCCACAGAGGTGCAGGCGCTGGGGTGGCAGGAGGGGGCAGGCTTTGCAGAGAGGGTGCTGGGGGGTACAGATGGCAGGGTGGAGCAAGCGATGTGGGGTCTAAGTAGCAGGAAGCAATGGGAGAGAGGAAAAGGGGCAGGGGTCTGGCTACTTTATTCCCTCACTGCCTGTCTCCCTGCTGCTGTTTGCTTCCATGCTTTCTCTGCTTTCCTTGCTGCAGTGGTAGGGGAATGAATTTAAGATGACCCTCTAGCAATTAGATTCTATACATCTATAAATTTTATTTTGAGGTCCACTTCCTGAAGGTATTGTATAAGTGTCCCATGAGTACAAAGATTATGAGGTTAGAGATGAAGAGGTTATTCTGTGAAGTGTTCTTTGAATGGTGATTGTGTGTTTCTGTCCCTTATCATTTTGGTAAGAGTTTATTTTAATAGAGTGTAGGGATTGCTTAGTTTCACCCACATAGTTTCTGTGGGGGCCTTTGGTGCATCTGATAAATATACTGCATTTTGTGATAGACATATAGGATTCAAGGATTCTGATGGTTTTGGGAGGGGTGGGGGATTGACTGTGGTCTTCTCACATTTTCCATCAGACTCAAATGCTCATTGTTTTGAAGCATTTGAAATAGGTCTGAGTGAAGTACTAGCAAATATTCTGCATAAAGATCCTACAGGGTGAAGTATTAAGTAATCTAATAAATACTTTGTAGCTCTATTAGGATCAGCACTGTTGTGGTTACTCAAATAACAGATCAGTATGAACTGTTTTCTTCCTTTTGCAACATTGCTAGTTATTTGTGTACAATAAGTTAAACATTGTAATATTTCATACAGCAACATTAGTTTTACTGATGAAAAGTTCTAGTGGATATGGAGCTAGTAGATATGTAATAATTTAGGAACATTGATCTCCATTTTTTATGAACACTCCATGTGGTTGGATCAGTGAGATAATTGCTGTATGTTATGGGCAGCGTTCCCTCTGAGCTATGCGGCGTGTGCGGACGCACTTAGCAGCGCATTATGAGCACACCTGTGTGGTTGCACAAGCCGTGCAGCTTAGAGGGAATGCTGGTTATGGGGCTTTCCTTTCTTTTGCTACATTAATAGCAGGTTGCTGGATGAATAAGCAAAAAGCATCATCATACAATGATTTGACAGTGGTTATAGGACAGTGGCCAAATTATTAGTACTGAAAACACTAGACTCCAGACAGAGTGAGGGCTTGTTTACACAGAAAAGTCACTTTGAAGTAAGCTGGGGTATAAAATTTATATTATACTAGCACTAACTCTCCATGTGGACACACTTAGCATAAAGTACATGTGAGGTTCTTTTAAAAGTGAAGTTTGTAACCTCATAAGTATGCCACACTAACATTGTTTGCTTAGAGAGTTAGTGTGACTTACTGTAAATGCGCATCCTGGTTCACTTCAAAGAAACTTCCTTGTGTAGATTAGAAGCCATAAACAACTCTTTAGCCAAGGCAGTCAGCCTAGATGTTGAAAGGACATTAAAATAGGATTCTAGAAGTAAGATGAATTTGTGATTGAACTATGAGACAGGGGAAAGACAGGCTCTGTAAGAACAGCCAGAATAGTTGCTAGAACAAAATTTCAGCACAAGTAATCTTCAGGAAGACAAGCATGAACGTAGATTATTATTTAATTCTGGGAAAATGGATTCATCTTGATCCTCTTCCCATGCAATGGCTCCTGATCATTTCATATTTGATTTTCTATTGCACTACACTGTTGTTCTGAATAACTAGGTTGTCCCCTTACTCATTCTTCCCATGATTATTTCAAAAATTCTTTTGAACCAGTCTATATTGAATAACGTGTACGCTTTGATTGCTTGCACCTTCATCAGAAAATGCCTTTTCACAGGAATGTTGTTTTTCTTCCTTTTCTCTTTTTAGCTTCCTTTTCTCTTTTTAGGAGTATTAAAATGAAAGCCTTGTCTCCTTTTTTAGTCAGAGGCTTAAGGACACAACACCCATATTCTACAAAAATTCTCAGTAGCCCCTCTCTGCAGCAGGCAGGAGGCCCATAAAAATTACTACAATATGCACAATGCATGCGACAAGCTGTTTTGTGCTGCTCCAGCAGATGGAGCAGGATGTTTGAAATAGACTTTTTATTATTTTTTCTCCATCATAGACCTTTGTGTAGAGCTAGAATCCTTCAAGCTTGCACTCAAGTAGCATTAGTAGGTTTTTGCCTGTATTAACTTGAACTTTGGCTTACCACAGGGGTTGTCAATCAGGGGTACCTGGACCGGTCCTAGTGGTATGTGTGGGTGGGCAGGGATGGAACACTGCCGCCTCCCAGGAGCAGGGCAGGGGCAGGACAAGGGCCCATTTCAAGCTTCTTGAAAAGACTAGGTCAGTTCATTCTAGCTGACCAAGAGGATAACAGAAGGGTGTCTCCTTTATGACCATATCTTTTGAAGTTTCTATCAAGTAATGTTGTGAACTTTTGTGTGAGGAAGCAGATAAAAAGGGGCTCAGTGTTCTGAGATGGGTTCCTCTGGACTCCTTTGCTGAGATTCTCATCTGCAGACATAATGAAGATTCAAATTCTCTAAATTTAGTTACCTGTTAGTAAATCTTAAGATTTTAAGATGTATGGATTCTAAGTTGAAAAACTGCTTGTTTCTGCTTGGATCATAAAAGTCTATTTAGATATGTACTGTGTTATTCTTTATCTGCCAGCAATATTCATAATTGGACATTTTAATAAAATTTGCTTTTGTATTCACTCCACAGAAAGATTAATTATGTATGAGAACAGGAGCCGTCAACCCCCCAAAAAACAACAACAAAAAACCAAACCAAACCAAAATGTTCAAACCTCCAGATTACTCTAAGGATCAATACCATGAATTATAAAAGCAACAAAAATACATATCCTTTCTGCTCAAATCAGTTACCCAGCAGGTTATTTTTCAGTTGAGGGTCCTTTGAAATGTTGGTGACAGCATGTTGTATTTTTTTCAGTCTTTTTCTACATTTTGTTTTTGCTTGAAAGTGTTAAAAGCCATAGAACTACCACTTAACACAATATTGCCTGTCCATATTCTCTAGGAATAAAAACTTAACCAAAGGAAAAGAAGAATGAAAGAAGGAGAGAGGGAAATATACTGAAAGAGGAAGAGAGACATGAAAACTAGTGGATAGGGGAAGAGAGAAACATTTTAGGGAGGAATATGAAGTGGGAGAGAGACACACATACAAACAAGGGGTGGGAAACAGAGCATAAAAACAGATAGAAAGTTTAGATAGTAATAATACATTCCTTATTTTCTTTAGAAACTAATGAACATTGGCATAGATAGATCTAGGATTTCAAAAAGTGGGGTATGGTCTATGACACTGGTACTGCAGGGGCTGCTGCAGCCCTCCCCACCCTCATGCCCCGTGGCAGAATGCACCACAGTATCTGCTTGGGATTTTTTTTACTCCCCTCCCCTGCCTTTTCCCTTTCCCTTTCCAACTGGGGTTGTCTCTGGGCTTAGAAAGCGGGGAGACCTGCCTCCTGCTGCCTCTTTCCTTGGCTGACCTGTGGTAGGGGAAGCCCCAGACTCACTCTTCAGCTGAGGGGCTGTAATGAATGGCTGGGCAGGGAACAGCAGCAGGGCTTCCTATGTTCCAGTGTCTGCTGGGTCCCTGCAAGCATCCACCTTCCCCCTGGCAGGAGCAGGCACTAGAAGGGAGAGGGCCACCCACCAATGCCTTCCCCAGCTCAGCCTGGCTCCAGCAGTTGGTGCCCCCAGGCCCATGGGGAAACCAAAGGAAGAGGACAGGGAGTAGAGACTGGCCAGCTGCTCTGGTCCTAGCAATCCCTGCTTGGATCAGGGCACTAGCAGGCTGGGGCTTCCTTTGCCTCCACTCAGCTGGGAACAGTGATGGTGGCAGGTAGATCCTCTCCTTCTTCACCTTTTCTCTGCTTGATTCCCCCAGGTATTCCCCACAAGCCTGGGACTCAGAGCCTGCAGGGGACCCTGGCATCTGCAGCTATATAGAAACTGGAGCTGTTGGCAAGTGAGCTACACTGTTGAAGGGGGATGTGACTATGCCACTTTCCCTGCTCCACCCCCCTCCATCTACCCCTGAACACTGGTGTTCCTAAACCAGACTCCCTGGGGCCTCTGACCTCACAAGCTAAACAGATTCAGTTTTGTCAGTAATTTGATGGCAGACTTCCAAGAATAACTCATACTGCAAAAAAATGTAGTGTTAACCCAGCTTGTTTCCCTCTCCTCTGAATCAGCTTTAAGAAGGTTTTTCAGGAAGGCCTGATTAGGCACGACATTGCAGCCTGATAGGGCTTTCTTTCAGATTATGTCATGAAATTAGAGGTTCTGAAAACCCACTGTGACTAAATGTCTTCTGCAAGAATTGTCATGTTAATCCCAGAGACCTGGATGAATTCAAGATTAGGTAACAGAATTCTAACCTACTGGCCTCTGGATGCTTTACCACTCCATCCATGAAGAGCACAGACCACCTTCAGATGCTTCCTCAGCTTGATGAAGGATGTTTGTGCCGAAAAGCTTGCTAAGAAGAATTTTTCCAACTATTTGAGTTGGTATAATAAAAGATATTGGATTTACGTAAAGAACCGTATCAACCTATCTATGAGTAATTTCAACAGTGTAGCATGTGCAGTTCTCCACTTAAATACAGGATGTAGAAATGCTTATTTATACATTTTGAAGACAGACGGGTTTAGTACAATAATCTAGCTGGATTTCCTGCAGAACACAGACTGTAAAATTTTATCAGAGATTCTGGAGTCATTTCAATAACTTTTGTTTTAATTTGAATAACATTTCCAAATTGTAGTCCACAGGCCACTGGTGGTCCACAAGGACATGCTAAATGGTCTATGTATTGCAGCAGGTCTCAGCCTGTCCTTTTCCATTAAAAGATTGGTTAAACTGGTACATATTGTTCTGTGAGAAATTCTGAGGTTTGACTATGGTCTATTTATTCAAAAGCTGGGGAACCATTACACTAAAGGAAATCTTTTTTTTCTATAAAGACATGAAATCTTGATTTAGAGCCATCAAGAGCCAGAGACTCTTCTATAACCCTTGACAAGTTGTCTCAATGGTTAATTACCCTATGATTAAAAATATGCCTTATTTCTACTTTGAATTTGTCTAGCTTCTGCCTTACGTAAAACATGGACTCATAGAAGCAAATATGAAAAATATGAGAATATTAGCTCATTCCATTGCTATTCCAATGAAATCTCACTTGTGGATTAGGTACAGGGAGAAGCACAATAGTCCTGTGTATGAGTGTAGAAATCACTCCACCCACTTCCTGATTATTTTTCTTCCTGGTTTCCTCTTTCAGGGAATGACTCAAGATTACATAGTGAAGGAGGCTGTTGCCCACAGAATATTTTCCTCTGACACTTTAGAACTTAGGAGGTGGCTGCTGAATAATGAAAGGGATTCTAGGGAAAATAAGGATTGTCTTATATTTTAAGAAACTAAATGCCATGCTGGAAACTTTGATTTCATCTCTGCCTCTTGCACAGAATTTCGAAATTATGCTGGACAAGCCACTTGAATCAGACTTTTAACAGGTAACTATTGTGTTTCCCATTATCTGTGTACCCACTAAGAACTCTAGGATCTGATTTGTAAAAAGTACTGGGCACTCATAGCTGCAATCAAAGTCAAGGGATATCTATATTCTGACTAAATAAGGCATTCTGTTCTCAGAAAACAATGTAGCAATAGTCATTTACAGCTTTTGCCAAAATAATACAATAAATTGAACAATAAAAAGTATTTTAAAAAGTAAATAACATTGTAAGAATCTCAAACTGCATACCCAAAATTACAAGTTTAACATTAATGGTTCAGTTCCCAGATTGCAATACAGGAGTAATAATATCACCTCAACTCATAGGAGGATTATAAAAATAAATTCATTAAGATTTGTGCAGCATTAAAACGTTACATTGGTAAGCGTTGTAATGTCCCACCAGGACATTAATGATGATACTTTCAGAGTGGTTTTTGAATAGTTTGCACTAAATAAGGTAACAAGGTCATACATTGAAGTGTGACGATAAAACAGTATTGAAAAGCTGTTTGCTCAGTGAGCACAGTCTGTTCTGTCTCCTGAAATGCATCACGTGGAAAATAGTTTGTGATTAGGTACTAAAATACTGCACCCTAATGTATACGCAAAAGGGGGCCAAAAAATATTCTGCCATTTTCAGTGCTTGACTGCCACCTTAAATGTTTCTGTAATGAAATTTTTGTATGTAGTTGTTTTACATGCTGAAAGCCTCCTTGCCATATATAAAGGTATAGAACATGACTTCATTCTCTGAAAGACCCAAGGACTCTCTGAAACTGCCTCTTCTACTTTTAAGTGGAAGGGACAGCCTTAATACCACCACAGGCAACTTTACTAGAAACTCTGCAGCTGCTTGTGATTTGTTATTTCCCAGGCATGGAGCCCGTTGTTCTCTGGAAGTTAGCATGAAAACAATGGTAAAAAAAGTGTATTTCAACAATGGAAAAATAATCATGATACTCAGTGTAGGGTGTTCCTCCAGTCAGAGTAAGCAAAAGCTGATGAGTTCACCAGGTGTTGCTCTGCTCTCATACAATAGATCTAATCATGGAATCCTTCTACAAGAAAAACTCTTATTATGTTCAATGAATAAGGAGTTCAGGACTGAGCTCCAGGAAACAAAGTATTGGAAAAGCAACCTGCCCATGTTGACTCTGATACTCATTTAGCATCAAAACAAAAAGAATTTTAAAATGGTGCATTATTATGTACTAGGATAAATGAAATTACTTGCAAATAACTTTTTCAAATGCTCTTCTCTTCAAGAGCATGCTTTAAAAGCATATTAACTGCATTCTGTTGTGGTTTTTTTAGGGAGGGTGGTTGGAAGGAAGGGTTGTACATTACATTCAGCAGTTAGTTTTGGCTATTTAGATGATGTTCCTATGAGAATAATTATTCTTGTTCCTGTAACCTCATATTTTCTTGTATCTCAAGTTGCTAAGGTAATTTCTCCAGCAAATAGCTTCACAGCACGTCAGACCTGTTAAACCCAGAATAAGAAAATCCATTAAAGAAACATCCACTGTCTCTTTTTCTTCACTCCTCCTTTTTGCATTCTTTTTATTCTCCAGTGTGAGAGAGATCACTGTTCAGGGCCAGTCCATGATACTAGGGCAGAATAGTGGTAATGGAGGTGAAAATAATAAAAAAAGGAAAATGTTCTAAAAATAAGAAATAGGTTTTGAACCAAAAAATGCTGACATTTTTCCACACAAATAGATTTTCATTTTCCAAACACTTCTAGTAATTAAAGTGCTGTGAAAGTTTTGGACCTTTGTGTAATAACATATAAATATTACTCATTGATGTAGTTACTGTTAGGATCCCCTTATGCTTATATTGAATTGATTCAACTATACGAGTTAGCAAACACTTTGGTAACAACTCAAGAAACGTTTAATTGGATGTTGGTGTTAAATAAAACTCAAAAGTTTTAAACAGCCTAACTAAAACCTCTTCCTCTCAGCTTTCGCTGGCTCTCAAAATGCCATTGAACTGTTTCTCCAGTTGTTGTAGTTTTCCGTGACAGACAAGACTTTAATTTGTAAGGTAAAATAAAAGGTGAGGAAAAGTCCAACAGGAGTTTCACAAAATTGATAATGTCTATGTTTGTTCTGTTGACAAACATTGATAATGTCTATGTTTGCTCTATTAACTGTTATTATTGCAATCAGTACACTACCTCTCCCTTTCTCTGTCTTGCATGGTTATTATATGTTCTCCTTTTGTCTCCCACATTAATTTAGGTCACAGCTTGACAATTCACTGACCAATGGTAAACTCTTATGCTAGTGTGAGTCCAGGGGCAGATGGGTGCAGTGGTGAGGTTACACAACCCTCCCACCCCTCCTTTTCGACCATACCATGGAAGCAGCAGCTAGAGACTTTTTAAAGTTCCCAAATCAAGTAAGAATTATTCCCCCTCCATACTTAGCAGCATGTCCCTTCCCCTCGCATTCCCCAAGTTTTTTACTCTTTTACTTCCCTTTTGTTAAGCAACTAATTATGCCTACATGCCAAGCTCACCAAGAGAGCCATGAAGTGGTCAGCTGTCCTATTAAGTAAGTCTTCAGATGACAATATTAATGATTCTGAAAATGATAAATAAAATTAACAAGTGCTTTCCTTAAAGTACAGTAGAAATAAGGAAATTATAAACCATCTATAAATGATCTACACCACATCAGCAGGGAGCCCCAAGAAAGGCAGGGGTGAGCTTGCCCCACTCCAATCCACTGATGTGCTACAATGCTCAGAAGGTTTGTCCCCCAGTGCTGCTCCAGGCTTATCTTAGTGTCTGCCACAGACTGAGGACTCAAGAGCAGACAATCAAAACCAGCCCAAAAAAGCCCCACTGGGGAACTTTTGATCCACATAAGTGGACTCAGATGGGCTGGGGAGTACTCAGCCTCTACTCATGATTGCATGACAGCAGCAAAAATAGCAAATGAAGCCCTTTCTACAAAGCTAATGTTGTGCCAACATTTTTTATAGGATTAAATGGGACAAACCATTATAAACTTGTCAGCCTGGCTTCGATCCAGACAAAATAATGGCACTGTTAGTATGGAATGCAATTCATAAATAATTAAGGGAGGATAATATAATGGCTGCCAGTCAACCTGAATTTATGGGAAATGGATCCTGTCAAATTCATCTGATATTCTTTTCTGATGAGATTGCAAGTTTAATTGATAATGGTAATAGCGTTGGCGTAATACACTCGAGTATGTCAGGTGCATTCACTTCTAACTGCACTCCAGTTATACATAAAGTAGTGGTTTGCAACATTTTTGAAGAGAAGACACCCCTCACTGGACTCAAAGCACCCCTCCATATGGTATTTCCATTTTAAAAGCTAATTTATACAGTGCAGTATTTCCTTCCTTGCAGAGGGACTGGGCAGTAGTGGTGGAGGACTGGCCAGGTAGGGACAAATCTGAACCTGTGCTTATCTGCTTATCACCCCTCACCTCATGGCACCCTTCAAAAGATCTGGGGACACCTCAGGGTACCCTTGTTGAGAATCACTGACAAAGTTAGCTTTATAATACCTAGCTTAGGTAATGGAGACTGTATAGCTAGGGCAGCATGACACACTGGCTACAAAACTCACCTGAGAAGCTAGTTTGCACAGTATATCATGCATACATGGATTATACTGCTAGTTGTTCATGAACTAGCTAAACTTAATATTAGCTTGGGTTACCTATAGAAGTTGCAGTTACAGTAATGGAAGTCTGTAGACTTTAAGTCATTTACATTGTTATGGCCTAACACTTGGGGTGCCTATACACAAGCACGGAGGCTGCTCCAATGCACTGGATGCACTGCGCATCAGAGCAGACTCAATGCATGGCAACTGCTATGCTTTAGCAGCCTCCTGCATCTCATGTATCAGCATTCCCACACTTAAAAACAATGGTGGGAGCACTTGAACTATGACTCATCAAATGAGCTTTAGCTACAGTGGCCCCGCCACTTTTTTGAGGTGGGGATGCTGATACAGGAGACGCTGCAGCACTTTAATTAGAGCGGCTCTCAGAGCCACTCAAATGAAAGTGCCATCCCCCATCCTCCCACCTCCAGTGCACATTATAAAAAAAAAGATCCAAATTCATATGACACCAATAACTAGATTCAAAATTGTCTGATATCTCAAAATGTATGCATGCACTTGCAGTGGGGAAAACATGTTTGAATGACTGTTTCTAGAGAGGCTCAGCAGAGTTTGGTTTTTGGCTACATCACTTCTATCAATGACCTGTTTACATGTCAGTTTCTTTTAAGCCTTTCTTAGACATTGGATTGGTTTTCCCTTATTGGCACGGAGTTAACTATAGCCAAGGCTAGGGATTTTGACTGGGGTATGCCAGTGCTCCTGCTGGACTTACAGGGTCCTGGATAGAGGGTCTTGCCCCTCTGCTCAGGGTTAGACCAATGGCCATATTTGGGGTCAGGAAGGAATTTGATCCCATGGTCAGACTGGTGAAGACTGGGGGGGAGGGGGGTTGCCTTCCTCTGTAGGGGGGTGTGGCCCTCTACCAGGGATCTCTTGAGTGTATATTAACCTTTTCCACAAGCGGGATGTTGGCCACTGTGGTTCCCCTGCTTTGCATGTGGCAGGTGAGCTTGTTATGTCTTGCATTGTCTCAGGGTCAACTAGTTTTTCTAAGAGGTTAGATTATGGGTTTGCATAGGATGGTTTGGATAGGGATTGTCCTGCCTCAGCACTAGCACTAGATGACTTCTGGAGGTTCCCTCTAGCGCTACTGCTCTGTGATAAATCTTAATTAGGAAAGGCAACACAACACTTCAGAAAGTGGTGTGTAGTGCAGTGTCGAAGAGCAACAGTTATCAAAACAACATGCGTTTCAAGTCTCATTCATGTGTCTAGGAGCAAAGGGTATTTATAGACATGTTCTGGGAGGCCCTGGCAACCTTGCTTCTTTTTAAGTGGCTCGGGCAGTGACTCCTTCTGGTTTTTGGCTGCCACCACCATAGACCCCCCCAAGAGTTGGAGTGTAATTCAAACCCTAGTGATGCTGGAGGCTGCTAGAGCATGTTAATTTCTGCACTCCAGCAGATTAATCGAGTTTGCTCCCACACCCTGGATTTACAGAATGTCAGAGTATCCACCTTGCACATGTGTAAGTGCCCAAAGAGGGCAGGCTGCACTGAGATCTGCAGGGAGCATCCTCTCCAAACAGTACTGTAGCAAGGCAGGTGGTTTGAGTGGGGTGCCAAAGCAAAGGGGCACGGGGCAGGATGGAGCCATGAGTGGCTCACTTGGTGGGGCACAGGGATGGGGGAGGGCAGCTGCTGCAGCTGCATGCGCTCCTGGAGAAGCATGCAGGGTGGTGCCCCCGGATCTGCATGGTGGGGGCGGGCAGGCTGCTGCTGTGGGCTTGCCCTGGGCCTCAAACTTCCTTCCTAGTACTGTCTCCAAAACAAATGGTATAAAATCAGGGTTGGAAGGGACCTTAGGAGGTCTAATCCAACCCCCTGCTCAGAACTGGAGCACCCCCACCTAGATCATCCCAGCCAAAGCTCCCTGGCTGCAACTAGACACTGTGTCCTGTCGTCTGCCAGCACCGAGACCAGCCTGGCCCCATCCAGACGGTAGACGGGGGCGGCGCTGGGTCTACCCCCTGGGGTGCCCAGGGGCAGGTTTGCGCGGCTCGGCTGTAGGCGCGGGAGACCTTGAGGCAGAAGCAGGGGGATGATTTCCTCCGTCTTTCCCGGCAGCCCTTGCAAGGCGGGGTCGGCCTGCGAGGCGGGTGCGAGGAAACGGGGCAAAAGAGCGACCAGAAGACGTGGCGGTACCTCAGACACCAACCCGTCGAGCAGTGCGAGAGGCGCTGCGGCCTGGACAAGGCGGGAGGGGCCAACACCCCTCCCTCAGGGCCCCCCACCCCTTCCGGGCTTCCCCCAGTGTACGAGACACCTCTCTGCCTCATGGGCCAGCAAACAGCGCATGCGCGCGGCGCCGTGGGCGGGGCCATCGGATTAGCTGCAGCTGGTAGTCTCATAGCGACGGAGCCGGGGTTCGCTGACGTAGCTGCCAGTGCCGTTCGGTGCCGCACTTCACCACAGGCCGCCCGGACGGTGAGTAGCGGCGCGCGCCGCCCCGCCCGGACCTCTGCTCCCGGGCGGGAGCGGGGGGCGGCTGCGGCGGCGGCTTCCCCCCGGCCGCCGGGGGGAGGGGCGGGTGGGGGGAGCGTCGCGTCTCGGCGGTCCGCGGCGCTGCATCCGCCTCAACCCCGCCTTGCCGGGTCGGGGCGGCCGCGGTGTCGGAGCTTCGTAGCGGGGTCGGTCTGGCCGGGTCTGGTATCCGGCTCTTCATTGCCCTCGTCCCGCCCCCGGGCCGCACCTCTGTGCCGTGGGAAGGCGCGTCACGGGCTCCTCGGGCGGCGGGGGCCTGCGAGGGCGGTGCCTCTAGCCCCCCCCCCCCCCCCCCGGCTCCGAAGGACGCGAAGGAGGCTCGAGATACACAACGGCACAACGTTGTGTGTGTGTGCGCACACACATACGCACACATTTTGTATTTATATGTGTATATACACAACTACATACACACAAGATAAATCTCTGTAATTGCAGGGCAATTTATTTTGTGTGTATGTGCTTGTATTTGTGCGTATATATACATATAAGTGTGTGTGTAGGTAGGTATCCAAGCCATAGCTGTGTTGGTTTAGAGGAAAAAGCAGTTGGGTGTAGAGGAAAAAGCTCCCTGGATTTGTAGGCAAAGTGACAATTCAAACATTCAGGCTTCACATCTTTAATACATATATATTGCTTTGATAGAATGTAGGAGGCTAGTGAATTTGCTAGTTCTTGGAAGCCTTTCTTTTTTCCAGTCTAACTGGGTTTCTTTGCATTGAAGTTTGAACTAGTAACTAATCTTTTAGGGAAAATATCATTTTTGATAGTAGTTGTTGAGCCAGTGGAAATGGAACTGTACATGTGATTTGCTGTCAGTGTCCTACTTCTGTTCCTCCATGTAGAGTTCTCCCCAAGTAGATCATAGAAAAGGAAAAGCAGCGAGAGAAAAATTTCTCTAGAGGTCAGTCTCCAGACAAAGATTATCAGAATTAAGGATCAAGTAGTCTGTATGAATGAGGAGCTTTTCTAGGGCTGCTGGTGATTATTACCATCTTTCTCTTACCTGGGCCTGTTCCTCAACTCTTGTTAATGTTTACTTTTGTTTTAGTTTGTATCACCTATTTTATGCAAAATATATAAGTAATAGACTGAGATGACCTTCTATAAACTTGACCCATATGGCAGGGAAGGATCCCTTTCCTAGAATAATATAATTTTTGTCTAGGCTAACTTTTGTGTCTGTGGTTTACTATGCAAAATTGCACCCTTTATATAACTTTTATTTACATAATTGGAGCTGTCAGGTTATTGGAATACCTGTTACTACTAAAGATGTAACAAAATTGCCTTATTCAAATCAATTTTCAGTACTCGATAATGCTCCTTTTATTATACCGGTATTCCTTGGTAATATTTTCTGTTACTTGCCCAAGTTCTAAAGATGTGTTGGTTCTTCAGTAGTTACTGATATCCAGTGGTCTTGTTTTATTTTTAAAGTTCTCATCTTTGGTACATTATTGCAAATGTTTGCAAATATATTTACAAACCACTGACTTTGGGTCTAGTTTATACTTCCAGAGTGTAAATTTCATTCCAACAGTTTCCTCCCCCTCCCCCACACTTAAAGCCACTTTCCCATCCTTCTGTGTGTATGAACCATCTCTTTATAATTGAGATATTCTTCCTGATACATTTTTTGCAGTAATATTTTGATATTAAATATTGCCTCTGCTAATGTGGATTAGCAAGTGGAGAATTATAGTGTGTCCCTAAGAACTTTTCAGATGTCCAACAGTTAGTCTGCAAACCAAAAGTAATCTATAGTTACAGTTTAAAAAATATTTCTTTCCAATTGCTAATGTGCGTGCAGAGCCTAGCTGTGTGGAGTCTGGAAGATCTCTTCTAAATTAAAATGTATTCTAAATCTAAATGAGGCCTGAATTTTGCAAATCCTTATGTCTCAATTCATGAGTAATATTTTGAGTCCAAAAGACTGTTTGCTGAGTATGTTTTATAGGATTGGGTCTCTTAGTTCATCTTACCCACTTTTCCTGAACAAAAACCTGTGTCATTGCATTTTACCTTTTTGTTTAGGGTTTTTTTCGTTTTAAGCCTGACTTCTAAACTATTAGCATATCGTTTTCCTTGCTCAATGTAATTAAGGTCTTTAATATTGAGCTGCATCCAGTGCAACTAAAACAGTTACGTTATTTGAAAGTAGGATCAATCCTGTACCTTGCTTTGAACGTAACTGTGAGCACGTACTAAAAGCTTTTGACATAATCACTGTTTTAAAACGTTATATTATTATTCTGATATCCTCTTACATAATATGTAAACTTTGCACTATAATCAAGCTTCCGGAGAAATAGCTAAAGTAACACATGACAAGCTTTGTCAAGCAGTTAACTGAGCGATAAAAGAAGCTGAAAGGATTTCACTGACATTGACATAAGCGTGTCTGTTGTCTCGGTGCAGGGGTTTTCAACCTTTTTTATGAAGTGTACCCCTTTTGTCTCAGTTTCAGCTCATGTACCACTTTATATTTTTTTCTTATTGGGGGGGGGGGCAGATCAAGGCCCCTGCAGGCAGTAAGGGAAGAAGTGGGGCTGACAGAGGCAGATGCTTCACAGCCAGGGCAGAGTGCAGGATGAAGCTGCGAGCAGCTCATTTGGGGGTGGGGGGGGCAGCTCCCACCACTGTATGCACCCCAGGAGGGCATGGGGGGCATGTGACCCCTGATCTGCATGTGGGGTGGGGCAGGCTGCCGCTGGGGCTAGGGTTGGGGCTGCACTAGGCTCTTCCCAGTTGGGGCTGGGCCAGGCTGCAGCACTGGGAGGGGAGCTATGAGAGGGGCTGCAGCCACTCCAGAATTCACTGTAGCCTCCCTTCCCAGGACTGCCACCACCTGCCCAGAGCACAGCCTGGTCTAGCACCCCTGCCAGGAACAGCCCAGTGCTACCCTGGCCCCAGCCCACAGCAGCAGCCTGCCATTCATCCCATACTCATATCCTGGGACACCCCCTGCACATAGTGGCAGGAGCGGACCCCTCCTCCCCACCTTGGAGCTCAATCATGCACCCCGCCCCAGCTGAGCAGTGCTTGCCCCAGCCCCACTCCCTTGCTCACTGCTGGGGCCTCAATTTGCCCCCTGCATGCCCCTTCCCTCACAACAGACTTACCAGCCTGACCTGGCTGTGCTCCTGGCCACTTGTGTGCTGCACTGAGGCTACACGCATGTGGCATTTATCAGCCACATTGGTTTTGCATACCCCTTATGACCTTTTTAAGCACCTCTGAGGGTATGTGTACCTGTAGTTGAGAACTACTCTCTTAATGCATAATTAGGTTTATATATTGTTGAAGATGGGTGCATGTTTCTATCATAAACAACTGATTTGCAAATCTGTTTAAAACAAGCATAAGTTTTATAAGTAGCAGGAAGATTTACTTGGAATAGACAGTCCAAATGAAACTGATTTTTGCAGTTTTACTCCTCCCCACCTGACAAGGGAGAGGTGGGGAGGAGAGGGAATCATTCCAAAGCTGAAAACGGCGTGTGGAACAATAGGCTCCATAGCTATCCCTACTCCTAATTTCATTTAAAAATTGCTTTCTTTTAAAGAACTACCAATACAATTTTAGGGACAAAGTTTATATTACTCTTATGTGGAGCCCCCTATTGACTTCAGTGGGGGTTCAGATACATGGGGCTTGGAAAAATTGTGCTTCCCTGGCCTGTTGCCACCCAGTTCCAGGAGAAGGTAGAGTGCATTTACTGCGACTGTACTTTCCATATGATCCCTTGGGGTGATGCATGGTAAAGTGAGATTCTAAGTCTATAATCTTTCTTTTGTATCATGTCATGAGTCAAGGGGTAGCCTGTACAAAAGGGACCTAACTGCCTGTGTTAGTTTCTCACTATCATTCTCAACTGTCAAATTCTGGCAGATTTAAAACCACTTGGTGCTATTAATATGGTTTATATTGGCATTAATGAATAATAAAAGCCAGTTCTTTTATCAATGAATTGTTGACTAGTTGAACTTAACCAGTGAAACTTGTTCAAATGCTTTAGTTTAGGGGTGTCAAACATGGGTTCTGTGGACTGGATCTGATGTGTGGGTCTTGGACAGATGCTGCATGTAGAGCCAGTCTGGCATATAGGCTGGATCTGGTGCTGCTCACGGCACAGGGGGTTGATTTGTGCTGGGTCAACCCTGCACTCAGGCTCCAAGGCCAGTCTGGATAGGGCCATACTGGAACCAATGCATGAGGCTGTCTAGTGGGGCACCTTGTTCAGTGTATGCCCCATGCTAGTCCCTTGTACTGTGAGCAGCATCCGCAGCACCAGGTCCAGCTCCGGGGCTTGTCCTACCTATAGTGCATGGGCTAGACCCACTGCCATGAGTGCTGCCCACAGTACAGGGCACTGGCATAGGGTGTGTGCTGTGTGTGGCACCCTGCTGGATAGCCCCGTGTGCTGGCTCCAGTATTCATGTACAGCCTGGGGTACAATCCTGAATGGCCTTGGAGCCAGTGCACAGGATTGGTGAAGTGGGGCATTAAATACATTTTTTTTTTTTAAACAAACAACAGGAATCAGTCAAAGGCTTTATCTTTCTTCTGTAGCATGGTTGAGTCTCATAAGTATTTGAACATCAGCTTTTCTAATGGGTAGAAGCTAACAAGCATACTAAAACTTTAGCTGTAAGTGTGCAGTTGCTAAGTCGGATTTTATTTGTTTTCTTTAGTGAAATTGCATAAAAATGTCGCTCTATCCTTCCCTGGAAGATTTGAAGGTGGACAAAGTAATTCAGGTATGGTGGAATGTATAGACTCTTTAGATCTGTTTTAGTGAACAGCTGAAGTAGTAATAACATTGCTTTTTCCTCTCCTCTTCCTCCACCCCCTTCTAAAATATGGGTTAAAACCACTTTTCCATGACTAAATCATCACTTTTCAGCAGTAGAACAATTGTTTAGCTCCCCGTTCTTTGACATTAAGTAGACCTCCTCCCACCTCTAACCCTTCCACCCCACAAAACTGTCATGCAACTGTTACACTCACATATTTCAAAATATGCTTTCCATGTGATCCAAATGACTTGGTTCTGCTTTTTTAACTCCATAACTTGTACACTGATACCCAGTTGAGGATTTCTCTGGTCATGTGAGTCTGAAGCTGACTGATAAGGTTAAATCAGAACATTTTGTAAGCTACTAAAAAGAAACTGCCAGTCTTCAGAGAACAAAAGTGATCTTATTATTCAACTTTTGGGTCAGTGTCCATGCACGTAGTCTCACTCAGAGTGCATGTTATTATTGAAAGGAGTTAATATCTGCCAAATTGCTTTCTTCTACCTGAAGTTTTGATTTCAAAGTAGATTATTGCAAGATACCAGAACATGTATATGTCTAACATCTGGTCTCTGGGACATAATTTAAAATCTTAACTATTGTTTGAATCTTCTGTTTTTAATTGTTAATTGATTTCTAATATTATGAAAGGGGACTGCTCTTTATCACTGAAAGTGGTGGTGAAATGATTCTTTGATTCTCTTGAATCTAGACTGTTTGCAGATGTTAACCCCTCCCACCACCACCAAAAAACCCCCCAAAACAAACAAACAAAAAAACCATGCTTTAGTGGAAGAAGCAGCATGTTACTTTGATTTGGATCCACAGCATCTGTATGAAGCTTTTCAGTGGGGCTTTTTAGCACTTTGATTTAAAGCTGATTCAATCAGCTATTGGATAAAAACACCACTGAAGTGCCTGATATATGCAGACACTGGGCAAGCTGGGTCCAACTAGCGTGTTGCCTTTTCTGAGCATGCTCTGGGCTCAGTGCAAGAACACACCAAGCTTAAAGTGCCTTTTATCAGGGCCTTTTGTTTGGGGGTGGGGGGTGCGGAGCGGAGGTTTAATGTCTGTAAGCAGCCCTAGTGTTATGGAAAGCTTTATTTTAATGCTGCCTAGTGTCCAGACCATATAAAGACCTTTCGATACTACAAGTTGGCCTGTGCTATAGCATGGTGGGTCTTTAATACTTGGAAGCATCTTTGTTCTACCAGGTTTGTTTTCAGATTGTTAACAATAGCTCCTGTTAATAAATTAGTGTTAATACAGTGAAATATGAATGAGTATTTGAATTTTCTTATGTTATTTGAGCATAGAACTCTACCCCTTTCTTTCGGGGGTAAAGAAAGGGTCTAACGCTCCAGTCTTAGTAAGCGGGGCGGGGGGGGAAGGACCTGGTGGCTGCCTATAAGTATAGAAGGCGTGGTAACTTCTTTACTGTCCAAGCCCCCAGGGTCTGGAACAGACTGCTTCCAGAGGTGATGCAAGCACCTATTCTGGACTCCTTGGACATTTATCTTGCTGGGATCCTGTGACCCCAGCTGACTTTCTGCCCCGAGGCAGGGGGCTGGACTCGATCTTCCAAGGTCCCTTCCAGCCCTAATGTCCGTGAAATCTATGAAATGAATAAACATTAAAGGGGTGAATTGAGCAATGGGAATAAACAGGGAGGTATAACCTCCATAGATTTGACACTGTTTTTTTTTAAATTATTGTTGGTATTTAATTTGATATAGGCTAGTTTCTTCTAACCCCATTCATTACACGTTTGTTGAGAAAATCCTATTATTAAGTCATCATTTAATTTTTAAACTACTCGAGTTTGAAACATGAAGTAGCTTGGTCAACTTAATGTCAAATTTGTTTTTTTTATCATAATGTAATATGTTGAAATGGATGTCTGAGGAGCCTCTTTTAGCCTTGTTTATAAATATCAGAACAGCCAACTGAGTCAGTACTATAATTTCAAGATGCCTTTTGAAGTAGTCAGTAATACATGGCATATATTCCAAGTTTGTGAGTAAAACGGGGTCTACAAAACTACCAAAAGAATGGAAAACCTGAAAAGGAAGGAAGGAAATACTGTAAAACAGCATTGTTCAGATGGCGGCCAGTGGGCTGCATGTAGCCCACAAGTGCCTAACATGCAACCCAGGGGCTTCCCACAGTTCTTACATACTTAACTCCCCGTACATTTTCCCATAGGTGTGGGGATTGCTTCCCCTGGCCATTACTGCCTCGCTCTATTTGCCTTCTGCTGCTGCTATTGTCACTTCTCCCTGGGCGCCAAGGTCTCTGGACCCCCAGTCCTTTCTCCAGTTTGACTTCCTGCCACTTCTCCCCTGGTGCTGGAGACGTGTAGCCTGCAGGGGAGTCAACAAAGGGAAAGTGTGACCCACAGCTACTCAAAGTTGGACAGCCCTACCCTAAAACTTAAAAATAAGCTTATCCTATCTCCTGTCTCTGTGAGTGATATGCTAATATAAGTTTATTTGAGGGCATTTGCTGTATACCTTGCCACCTCTCTTGAGTTTTATATGAAGCTCGTGTATATTTTATATGAAACTCATAAAAGGTTCATATTCTTTAAATGGAAGCTATAGCACCTAGACTTCTAAATAAATTCTTAAGCAATTTACAGGGCTTTAAGTATTATTATGACATGTTGGTTTGCAAATAATCCTTGAAATCCATGCAGGATTGTAGGATGACTTTTCAAGAACTGGCTTTCATTGAACTGAGAAAAAAACCTTGATAAATTAAAATTGCTCAGATTTTTTTTTTATAAGGTACAACTTGGATCCTCGAAGACTGTTTTAACTGCTTATGTCGCTTCAAGATGAGAAGTTATTTATCCACTATAAATGTCTTAATTTATAACTTTTGGTTTCGATAAGTTAAATTGATTACAGTTTTTTAAAAAAAATAAAAAGCTACCTGTCTCTGTTCTTGTTTCTCCCTTTGAAAAGTCATTATATGATTTTATAGGAAAGATATTTTATGATCGTGTGAGAGAGAACTTTGGACACAACGCATGGTATTACCATTAACTGTTTAGTTTCAAGAAAAAGAATTAATCCCAAGATCTCTAACAACAAAGTGTAATGTGATATCTAAAAGTGAGCATTTAACTCTAAAATGCACAGTAAGGACTATAGGCTTTATGTACAAAATCATACAACTTTTTTCCCATTAGGCCCAGACTGCCTTTTCTTCAAACCCAGCTAATCCAGCAATTTTGTCTGAAGCCTCGGCACCCATTCCTCAAGATGCAAGTAAGTTTTATTTATTGCACAAAACATTGTTTTGGAAAAGAATGAAACTTCTTTAATCTTGCAAAAGAAATCTTTTTTTCCCCTTCTCTCTCTTCATTTCTGGTATGTGAAGTACAGCCTAAAATAGAAATGGGAGTTTAGAGGATATCAGAGAATAAAAATAATTTCCTCGTTCCTACTCCTACCCCTTCTGCAAGATCATTCCTCTTGCAACTTTTTGCATTTACTGGAGGGGAGGGTAACTATGACATTCTTTATTTTAAGGGGAAAAAAAGGAGAGAATTAACTAAAACCTTTCTATCCGTATCCCTCACTGAAAGCTCATGCCAAGTAACTAATTTTACCAATAGTTAATGTACTATAACTTTAAACTAATAAATGTTTTGGGAATTGGAGCTTACAACCGTGACAAGAATTTCTTGTCCATCCTTCTATTGAGGTGAGAAAGGTGGAATAGTGTGGTATAAATCCTTGACCTTCTGAAAATAATATGTTGCTTTGGTGAAGGGAAGGGGTGTCATATCTAAGACTGCATAATGGAAGATTTACTGGGTATGAAAACCTGTCTGCCATCTTGTGTTGGTGTGTTTCCCACTTGCAAGTAGGCATGGACCTTGTGCGTGAGGTCAGTCTTTAAATAGTTTTCAGTCATGATTGGTATATAGGCCTGAAAACACTAGCAGTTTACACTTTCATCAGCATCAACTCAGACTGGTACTTGTTTGACCAACAAAGTCAATAGAACCATTGGTTCCAACTGGAGGAGGTAAATTATGCTTTGGCACTGACCTTGGCACTAGTCTTTCTTTAGCTGGCACCCACGCATTTTTCCTCAAAGCCATCTATTCTTCTTTTATTTAACACAAGTAAAGAAAAGGCTTCACTGTGCAAACCAGAACATGTTGATGAAGAAACCCAATATTATCTACCTTAGATTGAGCAGCCTATAACTCTGTCCTGTTGGAATCAGTCTTACAAATGCCACCTTGGCCCTGTTGAGTACATTGGGGTATCTTAGTCCACAAGCTCATCTTTCCATCACTCAAAGAAGCATAAATGGTCTTAAACTTTTCTGCATCTATTAAGTCCTTTTGCTCTTGTTCCCAAGGTCTTATAGCAGTCTAAAACATGCTCATAGTTGTTGGGGGTAGGAATTGGAGAACTAAGCTAATGGAAATTGGAACTTGCTGAGGGTGCCTGGAAAGGCTAGGCCTGCTCATCTCTTACTGTCAGGAGACTGTAAAGAGTTTTATGTAGACTGTCCTAGGGCTTAATTTTTAATGCTTTGTTCCTACTGATATATAAATGAAAGTTTAAGAGGGCTGGTGATGTGACTTCTGTTCAGCCAACTGGATATGCATTGCTCATAGTCCAAGCCCTGGGATGCAGTACCTGTGTAACAGTACTCCTATTGAAGTATTGTGGAAATTCAGCTAGGAGAAAGAAAGGCACAAGGTGGTGTAACCAAAGGTCAGAAAGAGGACAAAAGGTACAGTTAGCCTTTTTTGTTTGTTTGTTTGTTTTTTGGGTTTTTTTGGGTTTTTTTTGTTGTTGTTGTTTTTGTTTGATGCATTGACCTTATATTTTATCTGGACCTGAGATCACTGTATCTAACGGCCTGCACGTTGACTTAGTGCCTCTGACATTTGCCAGGGGCAGTGTACTCCCTATAAGCACAGGAAATCCTGCAGCAGGAGAAAACTATATATGAAATTTTTTTTAATGGAAAACTTTCGCAACTTGAGCAGCACAATGCAGACTTCACTTATTTAAAACCCTTTTGCCAAAAATCGTTGACTGCATTCTTTTCTCTGTTCTTCATTGTAGTCACCTTTTTATCAGTCTCTTTAAGCTGATCTAGGCATGTCTACTTCTAAGTTCAGTTTTCTTTACCCTGCAGAGCCAGATTACTATTTCATGTTCTGTAAGGGGTTGGTAATTATGAAATCATTTTAGCCATGTCCCTACAAACCTCATGGAACCTCCCAGAGCTTTGCTGAGCGCTCTTTACACTATCACATTCTCAAAGCGGGCTTTTTAGTCACTATTCTATAGGAAATATTTCAGGGGAAAAATCAGTTGCTTGCCTGACAGTGACTTAAGTATCTTAAAACGAGATCCACATGGGTGGTGTTGTATATATTTTCAAAGCCATGGTTTGTTGCTTTAACGCACATGGCTTTTTATGATGAAATATTAGATTAGTTATGGTGTCTCCTTAGTATTTTTGGGAACAAATGTTTGCTCGCATTTACTACAAGTTTACAGCTGCTCCATTTTTTCAAAACTATCTCTTACAGTAAAAAGTGAATCATTGTATTACTAAATAAATCTTTGCTTTCTATAGGCTTATATCCCAGACTTTATCCCGAACTCTCTCAGTACATGGGCCTCAGTCTTAATGAAGAAGAAATACAAAGAAACTTGCAAGTGACTGCTGCTCCACAGTCTCAGGGTGTAGGTATTATTCAAGTAAATTTAGTTTATGACACTGATATTAAGTGATCTTCCTGTCTTTTAAAAGTAGACTGCCATGTATTAGCTTTAATTAGTGTATTATGCTTCTGTACAAATTAATGATGGTTTAATGAATAGCTGTGTCTGTTCTATCTATAAAGCTTACTTTTTACCAAGTCCTCGGTAGAGAGTTCTTTGCAAAATTTAGCTTATTGATCAGAAACTTAATTATAAAGCATCTTGAATTTCACCTGGTTATAAATGTGATCTTGTTTTGACTTGCCTGTATTGTTCTGATAAGTTGTTGATTAGGTGGTTTGATAACATGGCTTTTTCAATTAGCAGCAGCTGGTAACAAGGCCTTCCACTGTGAATTATATGGTGGCCCCGGTAACAGGAAATGATGTTGGACTTCTCAGAGCAGAAATTAAACAAGGCCTCCGTGAAGTAATCTTGTGCAAAGACCAGGATGGCAAAATTGGGCTTCGCCTTAAATCTGTAGACAATGTAAGTATATTGAAGTGGTGCTTCTGTAGGCAACTGGTTGAATTAGTGTTTATTTCACTAATCAGTAGTAGGATAATTGTACAGTTTTATTGTGGAGTTGCAGATGGTGCATATATTTTTGTATTGCAATATAGCGTAAACTTTTAAATTACCTAATGTGTAATATTCTTGTATTCTAACACTCCAAAAGATCAGAGATTTGAAGTGGTACAAAATGAATGTTTTGTCTCAAGTTGTTTGCTTCTCTTAGAAGTAGTTAGCTTTTTGTAGTACTTGTATCTGTTTGCAGCACCCATAAAGCACTCTTGGTATGTCCTTACATAGAGTGCTGAAAACCCTTCAATCACTCGCTACAAAACCTACTACAAGTTACTAAGCTTCTGTCACTCTAGTCTTCCAGCATAAATTTTGGGTGACATATTGCAGTGCAAATTCTTGGTGTCCTACCAGTTGCAAGACTGTTTAAACTGCTGGTATGTAATGTTGATGAGAAAAGAGTCGAGTGTAGTAAGAAGTGAAGCTCTTCTCTCATCTATCTGCAAAAAGTAACATCAGGCTAGTTTTCTCTTCTCCATTTGTAATTAACCTAATTGCAAATAAGTTCTTAAACTTTCCTCACTGCCTTCTGGTTGTTCCCACTTACAAAAGATGCATGGCGCTCTTGATAACGTGTAGGGTGATTTGCAAGAGGGAATAATTGTATCTGTGGTTTCAAAGTACATTGCAGGTTTTGTTTTTAAGGCTTGTTAAGCTAAAAGTGTATTCCAGTCTCCCTCAGAAGACCCCGGGACTTCTCTTCAGAGTAAGAGACACCTTGAAGGATAGAAAAATCCTAAAGTTCCTTACAATGATTCAGTTGAACCAGTGTTAAGTATTATGTGTCCTAGTTGGGTAGAGTTTGAGTAGGCATGCTTTTTAGGAGTTTCTCTCAAGTGAAGTGGAAGCAAGTTTAATTGGAAGCTGTAAACTTTGCAGAAAAAACTCCATAAATACCAGTCGTTTACATATCTAGACAAGATCCATAGTATGGAATCTGAGAAGGAAAAAAAGCCTTTCTCTTGGTGCTGAATTTTTAGACTTGTATGCTGACACACTGTATTCCAAATATTTAAAGTTCATTGCTAAAAGTTTAGCTGCCTTTCCATCTTCAAGTAAGAGTTTAAAGTTCACAGTAAGAAAGCTTCTGAGACTCCAAGTGAACCTTGAGGAAAACTGAGAAGTGTTTGTAACTTTCTTGTTAGGCTAGTTATGATAACATGCCTACTTGTTAAAAGGAAAATATTTGTCATAAAGAATTTGTTCAACTTGTGCATGTAGCTTTATTTGATAAAAAAGAGTTTTTGTTTTTTTAAAAGGCTTCAAGAAATCCTTGTTTCTGTCCTACTGAAGAATGATGAAAAATGTTTTTCTTTGCACTTAGGGTATATTTGTCCAGTTAGTACAGGCTAACTCTCCAGCATCTCTTGCTGGTCTGAGGTTTGGGGACCAAGTTCTGCAGATCAGTGGTGAAAACTGTGCAGGGTGGAGCTCTGATAAAGCCCACAAAGTTCTCAAACAGGCTTCTGGGGAGAGAATTCCAATGATTGTGCGTGACAGGTAAGACTGCTAACTAAAAATTGGAAATGATTGTTCCTTATTTGTGTTTTTGTAGCATCAGGTGTCCCCCTGAGCCCGTGCTCATGGTTGCTCTGTACTAACCGTGGTTCAACCAAAGATTGTCCCTGTCCAAATAGGTTTCAAGCATGTCAAACTTCCCACTTCCTTGATATATTTTAATCGATTTAAACACTCATTGGCAAGGGTAAATTTATATTGCACACAAGTATTGCTTAGTTCTGCACAAATCTTAGTTGTCAGTTGTACTGATACCTTATCTCTGGGCCACTTGACTTAAAAATGGGCATCTTAAGAGTTATTCCTTTGCTTTCCTAGCTTTGAGATCAAAGTTCTGAACATTAATGACAGCCACTGGAGATGGGAGATTGGGGTCAGGGCAAAAAATGTTTACCTTAATGTCTGAGTTCACAGTATTTTGGTACTGACTGAAAGTCTTCACTTTTTTTGTTTTGAATAAAAGATTTTGTATTCAGCGTAGTACAGAAGCACATCTCTGCTTAATCAAAATAAGTGTCTGCACAGTAAATTTGCAGTACTCTAACTACATTTCATTTAACAGTGTGGCTTTTGGTTAAGCCTGTGCAGCATTGTATGTTTAAGTCCTGGATCCCCCGAAAAGATACCAGATAGTTCTATTAAAAAAGAAATGCATTTAAATGTGCAGATTAGAGGGTGGGATACCTGTAACACAGGAAAGTACAGGCCAAAACTAATGAATGGGTAGCTTTTAAAATCTGAATGGGGGGGAAGAAAGGCTTAAAAATAAGAAAAAGTAGCTGATTTATAACTCGATTATATAAGGTTATGTACATTACTCACCTGAAATCAATTTTTCTATTTCAACATTGTTAGAATCAACATACGCTGAAAGTTGAATGTCAGTTTATAAGTTTGATAGATCAAAGGAATGTATTCAGATTCCTTTAATCTTAATACTATTTCTCTGAAAAAGGTAGAGTAACTACTACTATAGAAAGGACATGAGGCAAAGACAAATCAGGTGGAAAAAATGCTGCTCTGCTGCTGCAATTGTGGTTGGTATTTAAAAAAAATAATCCTGAACAACTATTATAAAGCCTTGTAGAAATTAATACAACTCTAATCTCCTTGTAGAATTGTTCTGTGCATGTTGAATACGTCTACATTGTAAACAAGTGTATATGAATATGTTTTTTGCAGGCCTTTTGAACGAATTATTGTTATGCATAAGGACAGCACAGGACATGTTGGCTTCATATTCAAAAATGGAAAAATAACTTCAATAGTAAAAGACAGTTCAGCTGCAAGAAATGGGCTGCTTACAGAACACAACATATGTGAAATTAATGGCCAGAATGTAATTGGATTGAAGGTAAAGTAACTTTTTTTTTCTAAAAAGTATGTTACAACACCTTGACTCTTTGCTTGGTGGTGTTTTGTTTTGATTTTTTGTTTGTGTTTTTTTTTAAATGCAGTATGGTAACACTAGATATTTTTAAAAGTTCAGAGAAGGTATTTGAAAGTGGCGTACTAGATGCTTAGCAATGTGACAACTCTGTCATTGTGGGAGGAATGGGGAGTCAGGAAAACCGTACTTACTGAAAGTGGACATGTTTCCCCACCTTTTTCAGGTTTTCCCTTGTTTTGGTAGATTTAGCTTGGCTCTCTTGGTTGCTAGTTATAAGCTTGCTTGATCCTTGAGGTTTTTTGCTGTCATTTCTTCCCTGCAAATTTTTAAATGTGCTAATCCAGAGTTTGAATTTTCAGGGAGTTTCTGGTGCCAAGACTGGGGATATTTTAATAAATAACCAAATAAATCTGACTAGACTACAGTTTGATCCTGAGTCATTCTACCAGATCTTCCCACTTCCCTCTTCCAGGACGCATTGAAAGATGTCTTTGGGTTCTTTGTACTTCTTGCTTTATAGTCTAATTGTAAAACTAAGTAATACACTGTGTATGTTTGTAGCCAGATGCAGTGGTATGAAACTCTTCTTTATTGTCAATCTGTTCAAATTATGCTGAACTTAGAATAAGTAAATCCTTTCATTTTATTCAAAGATGTATGCCAACCACAAGAAAAGGAAAATAATCTTTCTTCTCCACTGAAGAGGAGTCTTCAGGTTGGAGTAAGCACTCCTTGTGGACCTCCAGAACAGGGTAGTTGTAGAAGGGGGAGATGGAAGTGGACTACAAAGCTACAGCATGGGGGATTAGCTCTTTGAGAGACCTTGTAGGTTAGCCTGTACAAGCAGAAATGGTTTGAGCAAATGATCCTATCACAAAATGAGGAATTAGTTGACTATTACTCTGGTTCTTTTGTCCACAGTGGCCTCAATGAAGGCTGAGAGGAATTACAGTAGAACCCAGATTCTTTGTGGGCTAGGTTCGCAGCCCTCTGATAATTGAGGGTTTGTGAACAACTGTCAAGTGTATAGCTCAAGCTTGGTGCACCTTTTGTGGTCCCACATAGCTGTTTGTTTGCTATAGCTTTTATTTCAAAGGGTGCCACCGCTCTGATCAGCTGTAGTGATCAGACTATGGTAATGCTTGAGCTGATTGAAGAAGCTGCAGCCTTTTGAAGTAAAAGGCTCAGCAAGCTGTACTCATTCTTAATTTTGCATCCTGCTTTGAACCATCCTCATAGGAAAACTTGAGCTTGTACTGTAATGGATTCTGCTGGGGTAGATGAGCTCCCCTGTCATGATTCTCTGCATTTGAGCTGTGATAAGTTTCGCTTGTGGGATAAGAACCCATCCTGCTGAGCAGAGGAAGGGGAAAGCTCATGGAGGCCGCACTTCCAAGAGTCATCCCTGCCTGGAGAGGTATAGGTTGTGTATTGCAGACCCCTCAAGCAACAAATTTATCCTTCAGACAATAGACAATGTAACAATTCTCTGCTTCACAATATATAGGCTCATATCAAGCACTGGCCCAAGTTTTCCTTCCTTTTCCTGTGGAGAAAGATGACCATTTGTGGGTTTCAAGAACATGAACTTTGCAATGTATTGCTTTGTATTTAATGTGGCCTATCGCTATCAGATGCTTATCCCCATGTTATTCACCACCTCTTCCATAGTATTAACAGTTTAGGACTTAAGCCTTCATTTGATCAGAACTCCACATGCCTTTCACAGACTAGTAAAAACTTACGTTAGCAATTGCAGCTGAAGACGCCTTCTTTCCACATCTGCATTTATTTATACACCTAAATTTATACAGTCTAATCAATGAGTACAGTTCAAATTTTCCTACAAATCTATAGATAAGAAAGGGAAAGGGCTCTGAGTCTTTGTGAACCTTGAAGAACTAATCTGGTGCTGATGCCTTGGCTGGACTCAATAGTTGAGACTTTTTTCCTGCTCAACTACAAGCCCCATTGCTCAGAGGCTCTGTGATCCATAACATTTATTAGTGCCTTTGCTCTGTTCTGGTTTCTTGACATCCACTTATGCAGAGCTGTATAGAGGTGATGCTTATACTTTTCCCAAGCTAGCTCTTAGCTGGTTGTTGTTGGGCACAGAACATCCTTCCGGAGTTTCTCTTTTGAGAAACATTTCGAACACTTGCACCAAGCTGTGCAAATACAGTTGCCAAGTGGTCACAGAACCTAACTGGAGACTACTGCTTAAGTACACTTGGAAACTGAAGTAATCTAGAAAATCCTAATAGTTAGGGCTGTACATTAAAAAAAGCATCTGAAGATTTAGTAGCTGTAGGGGTTGTGTGGCTGGTTGAGGGGGGCAGGTCTTAAACGCACGCACACGCAAAATGCTGTAATATTAGACTATGCTTTACTTGAAGTCCTATAATCAATTGCTTCTTGGCAGTTCAGTGCAAGAGGAAACTGAGTAATAGGGCTGTGTGACTCTGAGTTAGATCCCATTATTTGAGGACAGGCGATTTTTAACTAGATATGTATCAAAGAACAGGAGATGAGTGCATTACTATAGCTCATAGGGGAGAGAGCACAAAGATGAACTAGGTTTATGGAACTTCCTTTGGCAGAAACTTGACCAAATCTATGCTGGTTTTCAGCATGGAGATAAACTGACAGCCCCTTCCCCTCTCCTCAATCTTAACAGCCCTGGTTTAGTAAGAATGCTGCAAAAACAGCAAAATGGCCTTGGACTGTCCAGCTTTTTGCTACTGTTTAAAAAAAATACTTGCTATCTCAGGGAAGTAACTAATATGGCTTCCTGTTTTCTTTTAATTACAGGACCCCCAGGTTGCAGACATCTTGGCAACAGCTGGGAATGTGGTGACCATTACTGTAATGCCTTCCCACATCTATGAATACATTATTAAGAGGTAAGCAAGAAAAACTAACACTTTTAAAATCTCCCCGGAAACTTGTGAGTAACTGAGGCATAAATGTATTTTTATACATTAGATTTCACTTGATACCAAACGGCTCTGTCACACTGAGCATATTGCAACATAACTCTTTGGTAAATATTTACTAAGAATTCAGTAACCCTAATCTACAGAAGAATTCCAGATCCTTTTTTCTTAAGAAGGCAGGAGAATTTCTTGAAAGCAAAACCATTTAAAAGCTTCTGATAGAAAAGACTATAACTTCACAGGGAAAGTGGGAACTATACAACACTCAGTTTGGAGTGGTTTTAAAATAACCCGAGACCTGTATTTCACTTCAGTCAGTCATGCTGTGACTCGCAGTGTTGAGAGAGCTTTACACATATCTAACAAAAAAGGATCATCATTGCCAGTGAAAAACTGTATGTCTGAAATTGACTCTTTGACTGGATAGTGTGGGGGAGGGGGGTTCTGGTTTGTGGGTTTTTTGTTGTTTTTTTGTTTAAGTTCCTGTCATTTAAGTGTGCTTAAATGCATTGTACAGGTTGAAAGGAATTCACTAATAAGGCCATTTTTAGAATTTGAAATTTCTTAGTAGCAAAAACAAAACAAGACCCCCAAAAAAATCTGTTAATTTTTCAGTCTTAATACATAGTTCACAGTTAATATAATGGGTTTCCTGGCAAGAATTATATTCCATACATGTCGCATTTAACACTTCGAGAGTGAAGTTGTGGGTTCTTTCTGAGTGCTCATTTGAAAACCTAGGTTTAATTCTGAAGAATACAGTGTTGCCATTTCATGACCATCTAGATACAAATTATTCTCTAGGCCCGACTCCAAGCTTTTTGTCTTTTTTCCTTGTGGTATTCTTGCCACCTCTTTCCTGTAAGTAACCACTCTGCCTGTTCTAGCTACATATTGGCAGATTTGAAAGTTGAGTATTTAAAAACATTCCTTTAGTGGTTGTGTAGCAGTTTACATGGGGCAGAATACATCTTCTTGAAGAAACATTCCTATCTTCATATATAAATATTACTTTCTGTAGCAATATACATGTTGGAACAAAGGGTAAATTGTATGGTCACTTGGTAGTGACACAGCAGCTTGTCTCTGCAAAGCTTTGTTTTTAAACATTTTCAGTGCTAAGACAAAGTAACTAGAAAATACTTTTACAATAAAACTATTTTTTAAAGTCTAGAAGTTCTAAAGTTACTACTTTTTTTTTTTCTTTTAGGATGGCATCCAACATTATGAAAAGCCTGATGGATCACTCGATCCCTGAAGTTTAAACAGAGCAATTATGTATTCATTTGTGTAATAGGCACTCATCTAAACTTGGGCTATTATACTCAGCGAATTCTGTATTCTGCACATGAGCCTTTCTTGAGGCCAAAATTAGATATGCTGCATTGAGCATTTGCATTATATTCTATGCCTGGGAATATTACAGTTCAACATGTTATCTTGGTTCGTGAAAAAAAGTAAGCCTTTTGTAGCCTTATGCTGGTTTTACACATGTGAAACTAATCATGTTCTGATTTCTTTCTTAGGTTCATATTACTATTATGAGAAGCCATTTCAATTAAAGGAAAGTAATTGTAATCTTCTTTAGGTGATCTAGTCATTTCCTATCTGAAACTTATTGCTGTGCTTTTTATGTTCTTTTTTGAACAAATAAGTATTTTTACAGCTTTCGGTTTGCAACAATATATTTGGAATAGTATATTAGAGTTATGATTATTAGTGCTAGTTTTTGTTTTGTTTTTTTCTGTATTGTTTACAAAAGAATGCCAATTAAACTGAGTGTAGCTAATATTGGCATCATTCCATAAATAAGCATTTTAAATGGAACATTGTACAGATAAAAATTGATTATGTTGTACTGGAATCTTTTTACTGCTCTTGTTTTACAAAATGTAACTCTAAAATGTGACTAAATTCTGTCGCCTTAACTAATGTTTAAACAGTTCAGGATTAACCTAATAAAATCATATTAAAAGTATTTTGGTGTGCATGTTAGATATAGTAAGGGTCTCAAGTATATGGCGAGCAGAGCCTCTGGCTCTGAGCACACCCATGTGGGGTATGGCATGTGCCAGACCAGCTCCAGAGGCAGGGCTTGGGATGTGTGCAGCATGGGGTGCCTACCCTAGGTGCTTCAGGACTGCACGGCATGGGTGGACTTGTGCAGTATGGATCCTGGAGCAGGCACCAGATCTGGTAAGAGGGGAGTAAGGAGGAGAAGGACCAGTTCCATGGGCTTCATCCGGCTGATGGAGCTGCCCTGAGCCACTTATCCTCCAACCCATGGGGCTGGATGAATTTGACACCCTAGAGAGGAGGATTGAAATTTTAAAATACATTAATAGAGGTTAATAAAGGTGAGATGACACATTTACAATTGGATCATATTATGAGCACTTATACAAGAATGATCACACTTAAAGGTCTGCCACTTCAGTTGAGGATTATCTTTGTCACCTCCAACTCCCCCTTCCTTTCTGTCTCTCCTTTAGTTTGCAGACTTGGCCAAGGCTGAATCTGGTTGTGCAAGGGTGGTGTCGGGTGGAGGGACCCCAGGGGCAGGTAGGATGGGGGGACTCTGTGCGTGCTGCTGCTGCCCCTGCATCTGCTACTCTTAGGCTGATTGGGTAGCAGGGCAGTGATCCAAGGGTGGGGGGGGGCATGCCTGGACAGAGGATCTGAGGGTTGATTTTTTTGGGGGGTGAACCATCTAAGTGGTACAGTGCGGGGAAGCCTTTTATCTCTCCCCCTGGACTTGCAGCCATCTAGCACAGGAGCTTGTAAAATACAACCCATGGGCCAGATGCAGCCTACCATCTGGCCCACAGGGCCCCTCCATAAGCCCACTGTAAACACTGGTCCTCACTGCCCCTCTGCATGCTGGTGCTTCCATGCTGGAGGTGCGACTGGTTCCTAAGCAACCACGCCAGCCTGGGGGCCCTAGAGATGAGAAACTTCTGTCTGGCTGAAGCTTTTGCCTGGCCACCCTGTGGCTGTTACCATCTTCCACCCATGTGGGCCTTGCCAGGTATGGGCCCTACCAGGCTGGGACCAGGAACTCCTCTGGGGGTGAGGGGCAAGGGGCCCAGGAGCAGGGAGATCCATGTGCTTTGCATGTTGCAAGAGTGCAGGAGCTATGGGGCCAGGTGGTGGCTGTGTGTGGGTTCAGCCTCATGTATGGCCAGGGACTTGGGTGGGAGCACAGGAGCTGAATGCTATGGGGCCAGGCAGAGAAAGCCCTGCTTGCTGCCATCACATGCAGCTTCAGGGATTCATGCACTCTGAGGACTGCCCCCAACCCTGGACACACACCCATGCACATCCCACCCCCAAACACACCCACATCCTTCCACAGCCCACCCACCCTCCATACCCCCTCATATACTGATGCCTTCCCACATGCCTCACCTCCACCATACCCTCGAATGCCCCCACCAAGCACAGACCCACTTTCCAGCTGTATACTCCCTTACCCCTGCCCCCCACAATATACAAGATTAAGACTGAATTTTGAGCTGTGATGCAATTGCCTCAATATGTAAGCAAGTTTGCGTTGTGCAGCGGGACAAAGATATTTTTAAAAATAAAATAGGTTATAAAGTTTGATATTTTTAGTATATGATTTGGGTTTTTTCCAGTTTTAAAATGGCACTCCTTCCAAGAAGTACTTCTGGGGGGCAAGGGGAGGGACTTCTGCTGGCAAAGGTCAGGGGTTTGGGCAGGGGCAGGTAATTTTTTCAGCTGGAGGGCTGCAGTCAAGGGCTGCATGGGTAGCCCCATCCCTTGACAGCTGCTCTGCCCCCCAATTGCCATATTGGGACTGGAAGTTCCACCCCTTATCCCCAGACCTGTGCCACCAGAAGTCCCTCTCACCAAATACTGTTTTTGGGAGGAGGGCTACCATCTTGGAAGTAAAAAAACAACTCATACACTAAAATCAAATGCTATGACAGATTGTATTACAAAAAATATTTTTGTTATGGTTTGTGTAGTGTATATAGAGATGATTGCATAATTAAAAAATAAAGTCTTACACTTGTATGTATGGTGGGAGGTGGGGGGCATAGGGTATATTGGGGTGTCATTAAGGGACAGGGTAGAGGTGTGAGGGTCAGTGGGGGGGGTCCCCTTACGCACTCCCTCAATTGGTGCATGGCCCCTGCTGCTGCTGGCAGCAGCAGAAGGTGGGGCGGGGAGCATCTGTGGTGCTCCTGGCCAGCACTGCGCTGCAGCTCCCACACACGCACACTAGGGAAGTCTCTGCAGCGAAGCAGGAGGCAGGGCTCCCTCTACTCCCAGTCTACAGACCTGCACAGCAGGAGGTGGGGAAGGCAGCTGGTTGCAGTGTGGGGCTTCCCCCACTGAGTGCAGGAACTGCAGGCACATGCCACGGAGTGGAGTGGTGAGCAGGCTGTGCTCCTTGCTGCTGCACACAGCACTGGCTGGATCTGTGCTCTGCCACAAGCACCCTGAGCCCCCTGCCTGCTGCTGCTGCTGTGGGCAGCTGGGGCTGCACTCCATGTGGGGGAGTGTGTGAGGGGTCCCTACAACCCCTGGCCTCCCTCTCTAAGCCTGTCCCCCTGGGTGTGGGTTATGCACTGCTCTCCTTCCTTCCATCCAGCTGCAGCTGCAGCTCCACTGCCCCCACCTGCTGCCTGGAGATCTGGAAGCTGGGGAAGCCAAGCAGGTTCCAATGGGGGTGACTCCAGCAGGTGCAGCAGCAGCAGCCCTGCCTGGAAGCTACTGCTGGCTGCCCAGGACCATTCCACCCACAAGGTATGGTTGGGGGGGGTGTACACATGGGTACCTCATTCCCACCCTCATAGGCAGAAGGGCTGGGTGAGATGCAATTTGTTGGGGATTGCTTCAGGCTGAATGAAAGTGCCTAGCAGGCTGCGTCTGACCCATGGGCAGTATTTTGGCCACCAGTTAGAGGCTACTTTTATTTATTTATAACTTCATTAAGTGTACATGAGCATCAGTTTCTCTTTATACAATTAGTTTGCCTCGTTTTATGTGCCAGATGCACTGAAAACAAGAGCAAAACCCTAAAGTGGCTTTAATTACATACTAAAAGGCAGGCAGGGGTAACTAATTACTGAAGCTAACTTTTTAACAAGACTTCAAATCCATGTCCCTTAACTAAAAAAGTGTGTAGGGAGTTAAAAATCTCATCAGACTATTAAATAGTAGTAATTGGAGCTGTCTGACCTCAGAGTACAAAGATTTGTTCCTAGACTGATATGCTCCTGTATCCCACGTCTATTCATGAAAACTGGCTTGAACATTTACGTTTGAAGTTCTCTTTCTTCCATCTGAGTAAGATTGAAGCCTTTTATACTTGTAATCTAAAGGCTGGGTGTAGTAGTCACTGCAGTTGAAGCAACCAAGCTACTATTTGGGAGGAGTCCATTTCTGTTACAGCTTCTCTGTAAATATTCAAAGTAAAACAGGTCAGTGCTGTGCTTGTGGACCTGACTGGGGAAAAAGCTCTGCAGCTTGTTCCCCACCCAGCTCCACATTTGGAGCTGAGCAGGGAACAGGCTCCCCAGCCTCCACCCACATGCAGGGTAGGGGCTGGGAACTGTCCTGGAAGGGGGAGGTCCCAGCCCCATGAGCCTATTCAGGGATCAGGGCATGGAGCTTGAAAAGAGCTGCAGGGACAAGGTATGTCCCAGACCCGTGCCCTGATCTGCTGGTGGTGCAACTAGCAATGAGCTAGGTGCCCCAACATATTGAGGCAGAGGGCTGGAACCTGTCCCTCCTCTGCAGCTCTTTCCAAGTCCCTTGCCCCTGATTGGGGAGCTAAGGCAAGGAGCTCCCTAGTGTTGGGGCAGAGGACATTGTCCCTGGCTTGGCAGCCCCCAGCAGCATGGTGAAATGTCCAAGCCCCTGCTGGGAGACAGCTGTCTTCTGCCTGAAGCTCCCCGCCAGCCCCTAGGCTAGCACCCAGGGGGAGCCTACAGCTCCCCCTGGTGGCAGCACAGGCCCATTGCATGGGAGTTTGCAGCAGTTAGCAGCAAATCTGCAACCACTTCCCTGCATGTGTAGACACCTGCCCAGGAGAGTTTAATTGCAAGTAAACTGATTCTGGATCAAATGCATTTGTAGATGCACCTACTGGTCACATCTATACAATATGTTTAACTTTGCATTAGCATCATTTACTGTGAAGTATGTGTATCTACATGTGCAGATGCTTATTTCCCAGTAAACTTCCCTAATATCAAGTAAATTGCCTCTATGCAAATGCTCATAATACAGGAAACAAGCAGGAGGAACTTACCCTCCTGCTAGCTGACACCAACCCAGACATAGTGGGGCTCACTGAAACGTGGTGGGACCCAGCATATGACTGGGCGGTGAATATCAAAGGCTATAGGCTGTACAGGAGGGACAGGACAAGGAGGAAAAGTGTGGTGTGGCACTGTACATTAAGGAGAAATATACATCCTCACCAGGTAGCACAGAGTCAGAGGAAGGACGCATGGAAGTGCTCTGGGTTAGAATACAAGGCAGTCGAGGGGAAAGAGATTTAATGGTGGGGGTCGACTACAGACCACTCAACCAAGGAGAAGAGCTAGACCAGGAATTCTTAAGTCAGCTCACGGAGGTAGTTAGGTCAAAGGACATGGTCATCATGGGTGACCTGAACTTTCCAGACATCTGCTGGGAAGAGCAGTCAGCCAGGTCTGACCGCTCACGTAGGTTCCTAGCCCAAATGCAGGACCTCCATCTAACCCAGCAGGTGCACAGCCCCATCAAGGGAGATGCCTTGTTGGACCTGGTGCTGGCCACAGGTGACGACCTGGTGAGGGGGCTGCGGGTGCTCGACCACCTGGGCAACAGTGATCATCACCTGCTGGAATTCACCATCCAGTGCAAGGTAGCAAAGGCCTGCAGCAAGGCAGCAGCCCTAGATTTTAGGAGGGTGGATTTCAGGAGGGTGGACTAAAGAGAATAGTTGGGGAAGCACTGAGGTCCCAGAGGGGAGGGGAGCCAGGTGTCCAAGAGTGGTTGCTCCTTAAGGACACTATCCTCCAAGTCCAAAGGGAGGTAATCCCAACATGGATCAATGGGAGTGTGAGGGTGCAAAAGCCCCCATGGCTCACCAAAAGCATCCGGGAATGTCTCCTACCTAAAAGGGAGGCATACACCCAATGGAAGGGAGGGGCCATCACCAGGGAGGATTATACTGCGGTTGCTCGGGGATGCAGGGGGACAGTCAGGAAGGCCAAGGCGGATATGAAACTGGGACTAGCTTCCCAGATCAAGGACAAGAAGAAGTTGTCCAGCTAGGGCCAGGAGCTCCTTGCTGCTTAGGTAGTGGGATATTCCCCTGCCCCAGCAGCAGGCAGCCCCCTCCTAGGGCCAGAAGACAGTTGTTTCCTGGCCTGTGCAGATGCACCCATTGAATAAATCATCAAAACTCATCTCAGATTAGCCTTTTACATCAGTCACTCTTATTGTAGCTTTCAAACAGGTGCCTTCATGCTGCGCTTCATGGGAAGCTGTCAACCATCTGCACAACTACCTCCAAAACCCTCTCTGTGATTGCTGAATCAACTAACAAGCTGTGTTGTCAGGTAACTAAGTGGCTCTCTCTCTCAAATAGACTGATGTTAATCTGTTAGTGCTGCCCCATCCATCAAATGTATTATGGCTATCACTTATCTAACACAAGCAGTAGCTTTTTACCGTGGTGCACAGTGCTTGGGACAATAGAGTACTGCATATCCTGCTAGCAAGGAGAAACTTAAACATTACACACAAAAATGGACATTTCTGCTTTGGTCAGTAAAAAAGGCTTAGCCCTGTACCTAGTGGGAACACTTCAGCAGGTCCAGCTGCAGGTCAAGTGGTTAGAGGTAGAAGAACTTATAAAGTGTTGTAGTTGTTTAGTCCATGTGCATATTTGCATGGATACACTAGGGCTTAAAAGTCCAAAGGAAGCAGGTAGGTGTTTACAGCTTTGCAGTCAGTACAGGGGTCCAAACATGAATCAGGCTGGTTACTTTCCTAGCAATAGAGTTTGCCTGATGAATGACTATACAGGAAAACAACTCTGCTCTACCTTCAATGTGCTGCATTCTTTTTTCTAATCAATGCAAGAGATTTGACACACACAGCACCAGCTGATGCAGGATCTATGGTGCAGAAAAAAACAACTGCCACAGAATATACAGGGTCTGGAAGTAACCTGACACGTCAGAAGGCCCAGCATCACATAGCAGCACACAGGTGGTTTTGGAACACATAACAGACAAAGATTAATAGATTAGCAGGCCAGTTGGTTACTTAGGGTACAGCGATTAAAGCCACAGATGGCTAGAAGGGGGCTCCTGGGCTAGAATCTGGTTCCCCTAAAAAGACCTCTCCTAAATTTTCTGTCAATACTGTCCTTTAGCCAAATAAACATTTCTTCTGCCTTTTGTGTGTATATTTCATATATAGCAGACTAAATGAATATATATTGTATCCCTCCTAAGTCCTCTCTGTGGTGGCAGATGACAGAATAAGGAGCAATGGTCTCAAGTTGCAGCAAGGGAAGTTTAGGTTAGGTATTAGGAAAAATTTTCTCACTAGAAGGGTAGTAAAACACTGGAACAGGTTACCCAGACAGGTTGTGGACTCTCCAGCCTTGGAGGTTTTGAAGACCCAGCTAGACAAAGCTTGGGCTGGGATGATCTAGTTGGGGATGGCCCTGCTTTGAGCACAGAGTTGGACTAGATGACTTCCCAAGGTCCCTTTTAACCCTAATTTTCTAGAACTTTATAATTCTAAGCCAAACTGTTTACCTTCTTTCATAAAATAAGGTCTCCATCTCCCTTAGCCATCCTAGTAACCTTTTTTTCCCCTCTCTAGTTGTTCTAGTGTAAATTTAGGATTATGATCAAATTGCATTCAGGCAAGTACAGGACAGTTCCATGCAGCAATACATATGGCCACACTTATTCCTTCAGAGAGCTAATTACCCAAGATGGATAAATTAAGAGCAAAAACTAACTCAGAGGGAAAAATTAACAAAAATGGGAATGAATTTAAGTTGGAAAAAGAGCCGAGTTCTACAATCAAGTTTATAAAAACCTATCTTAATTCAGTGGAAAGTCTAGCCAGTGATTATAAATACAATTTAAAAAGACCCATGCAAGAAATGGACACTTATCAATGCATAGTAATCAATAGTTCAACGAATTTAAAATATTGGTAAAGGAAACAACAGAAAAACAAAAAATCCCACACATGGCTGAAAGAGATAAATGTAGGTAATTGAGAACAAAAATTCTATCAGTACGATGGAAGCATGACTAAATGAAGTTGGTAAAATTGTTAATGATGCAGGGAAAGCATAAGTATTCAATAAATATTTTGTTCTGCATTTGGAAGAAAAACAGGCTGTGCTTTTATCACAGGGGGACAGTGAAGTGCTTTTCAGTTCATTAGTAAGCAGGGAGGATGTTTATCATCATTTATTATAGGTAAATATTTAAGTAGCAATGTAGCATAACTTGTACCCAAAGCTTTGAGAGCAGGGAGATGCAAGCCTGAAAAAGAGGCTAACATTGTGCCAATACTCAAAAGAGTGCAACCATGCTGACCCAAGTAACTACAGACTGCTTAAACTGACATTGGGTCTGGCCAAAACCATAGAAGTGATACAGGATTCTACTGATAGATACATTAGAACATCATTAAGTACAATCACTGCTAGTTGAAGATTAACTTGTTTGCCAATCTCAGATTTCATTCAGTCAACCAAATCAATCTCTAAAAGGTGACTGCTTGGGTAAAATGCAGTCTTCTGAGAAACATTTACTTATTTTAGTGCTAATTGTTAATCACTGTCACACAGTCTTATGAAGCATCAAAAAAGCATACATTAAGTAGAGTAACAACTGGCTACCTTGGGATTAATTCCTCAATGAATCCTTTGTGATGAATCAAAAGATACCTCTGCAGTTGCACTCCCTGCCCACCTTCCAATCTACCCCAGAATTCTAGGCATCACCACCTGCTGGGGTGCGAAGAGGAAGTTGACGATGACATCCTTCCATGAAAGAATGTACATGAGAGAGAGCCCCCTCCCATGCAGAAACAAAACGCTGCTTTTCAAAGCAATTCCTCAGTTTTGAACTAAGAAGGTACAAGTTGCAAATCTAGGAACATTTTGCTGGTAAATAACCTTCTCCTTAAGCCCCAAAACTGCTTAGTGTTCCCTTCCATGTAAATAACTGCAGTCATGGAGCACCTTGTCCCAGAAGCCATTAAAATGTAGCAGCTGTCTCTAAAGAGCTACATTTTGTGCTTGCAAGTATGGATTCCTACTGCACCTCCTGTTAAAAAGCAAGAAGTTGCAAGTTCTACAATGGAAAGGAGAGAGCAGGCCCAGCAGAAGAAAAATACCCACACCCTGATCTTTCTCTACAAACTTGTTAAGATGAAATAGCTTAGCAGATCTGTGAAAGAGTATCTGGTAGACAGTCTCAAACGATATACCACATATTTATTAATGTGGTCCCCGCTGAAAACGGAGCATCTTTTTTTGTTTAAAAAATGCATATGGTATTCAATACATTTCAGTTAGGTCACACAATGACTGCAAGTTAAGATTTCTTTAATTACAGAAAATACATCTTTAATTGCATCTCAGGATACAGAGGCAGGCATTTAATCTGAGATATGTGACAGTCATCATGAAAAACCAATAAGTATAGAATGGAAATTATAATAAGCATTTAAGAACTTCTAATGAAGTCACCATGAACTAGAAAGTCTTAGTTGAACAGAGCTTTCTATTTGGTTGAACTTCAGTAGCCATCATTGCACATGGGTAAGTTCCTTTAAAAAGTTTGGTTTAAAAATATAAATTGAAAGCATTTGTTTAAATAGCTGGAGGGGAAAGGCACTTAGTACTGCAGTTTCCAGAGCATGATTTGTCTGTCTTCCCCTCCCGTGATCACACTGTTGCATTGCTCATTCATCCACATAGATGTTACCGCACCTGGGGAAAAAAAGCAAAGCAGAACTGTGTATTAGAGGCAAGTACAGTTGGGTAAGTAATAAGTGTGAAGCTAAACCTGAAAAGCATGGGTGCTGGGGGTCATTTAGCAGATAGCCAACAGCAGCCTATTTGTTTTCTCTTTCATGAACATGCTCAACCTATCTCTTGTACAATATGAATCCTCTACAGCTTAAGCATACTACATCTGCTTAGCTATCTTTTAGGACTGACTGGATTAATTTAGTCACAGCAATCTTTATTTTAAAATCAGTTGGCTGAGAGCTGTAGGACTTTTCCTTCTGATCAGTTTTCAGTGAACTCTCTTCATTGCCACTTAATACACTTTTGTGGAAGCATCTGAACAATCCGATATATTACAAAATTCCACAGTTTCATCACTTATCCTTTAAGACAGATGAAAATTTTATTAAAATGTTATAGCCAACTTGAGGGAAACCTTAAAAACAAGTTAATATAAAACTATGATGTTTTTCCTCAAGCTTTCAGACTGTCTGTACCACGCAATACTTGAACAGTTTGTAAATGCACTGAAAACTGTGAAGACCATGTAACATTGCATTGACATGAAAATATAGGACTTCTGACAGATAATCTATTCCTCAATTATATAGTAAGCCAGTTTTAAACATACATGTGCAAGACCAACACACACCCTGCCCCAGACTGCTAATCTACTGCAGATATCTGAACAACTAGCTATATCCTGGAGTATATTGGCTCTGGCTTACTACTCAAGTACCCCATTCTATTAATACATTTCAAAGGTTCAAAGATTATACATCTCTCCTGCTGCTTTTTCCTCTTGCCACCCAAGAGGCATTGCTGCCTAAACAGCTCTGCAATAATCTCTGTGTCTACATGTTTGGCCCTATCAGGCTTCAGTAAAACTAGTAAGTGCTGCTGTAGGTACTTTTAAATTCAAGTACTATCTTGCAGCAGCGTTATTTACTGCGCAGCAAAGCATGTGTAGGCACTCATGGCACTGGTTGGAGCATGAGGGTGCTTCAGTGCAGGGGCTACCTGCTGGCTTGCCCCTGCACTGAAGCATCCTTGTGCCCCAGCCAGCTCCTCTGCAGCATGCTGATCCATGTCAGAGCATCTCTGGGTTGGCAAGCTGACCCTCTGAGCAGCCCCAGCTGGCAGGGAGCCCCAACCTGGTTCAATGTGCTATGGTCCCAGGCACATGTATAAATGAAGCACCTGGGAGCAACAAATTCGGGCATGATATGCACCAGTTTATTGCTTTGCATTAATTGCATGTGTAGATGCACCCACTGTGGAGTAAAATCTAGGATACATTACTTCATAGTAATTGTGTCACAAGGTCCAGCTCTTTAATACTAAGGGGCAGCCCAACCACAAACAGGTCCAATACTCCATCCAGAGGAGAACAGTCATCCATGTATGCACACCCTAGCCAGAATACTACGTAGATAAAACAAGATTATCTTAGTATTGAACTTTGTAGAACTTCATTTGCTATTTTCCATTCTGTACTATTTTCTTTGCATATCAGAATTCCAACCTAATGGGCAATCTGACTAACATAATTAAGACATCCCTGCCTTTACTATGATGCAGACTCAACAGTAATGAACTAACCCTGCCCTGCCCCCAATCTTAAAGATAATACATTCTAGGGAATCACACTTGATTCTTAATTTCTGTTCTTCACATGACACTGGCTTGTAGATGATTATGATCAGACATTTAAAACTAAATGTTAGAGTATATAGTGTTCTTTTAGACAAAAGGAAGTCTTGTACAGAAATCAAGAGAGATTACACAGTACTAAGCGCACCTGCATGCCCTTTGAATTTTTCAATAACTTTTGCTTCGAGAAGGTCCCAAACCAGTAATTCGCCAGACTGGCTTCCTGACAGGACTGTATTTCCATCCCATTTGAAGCACCTGCAAAATCATTCAGTAAACCCGTTTGTCTGACTTGAGTCCTTAATAAAAAAAATTGTACCTATTTTTGGAATAAGTGAAGGATTATACTAAGAAGTTTATGAATTATATGATAAAGTGTCAAGACAAAGGAGTGAGTCAGAAGGAAGTAAAACAATAATAAATATTGAGTATTTAAATCACAGATACCATAGTGGTTTATGGTTCTGGAACAATATATAAGTGTAAGTGAAGAGAGGTGAGCCTTCAAGTCGCTTTTATTTCAGTGTAAGATCATTTGAAAGGAGGGCACTACTATAGTACACTACAAACCAATTTGCATTTTGAATTTGTCTTACAAATGCAGAATAAAAACCTGCGTGTCCATATCACAGAAATTTAGTACCTTAAGACAAAAATATTAATTGTTTTGTCATTACCAAAAAAACTTGGATGCAATCATTTTCATTCATCCAAACAAATATTGGTATACATTTTTCTTTTGCTTAGACTTTATCACTCCAAGAAATATGGGCAATTTCCTAGGTAAGAGCTAAGTAACCACAGCTCTGATTAATTTAAACAGAAACTGCAAAGGCACCGCCCTGCTGAATCTGGGACCATTTATTAAGGTGCCAGTTTTTAACATTTAAGTTGTAAAGCTTTGGCTGCAGTACACTGTGCATACCTGAACTGCAGCTGGAACTTTCATCTGCTGGTATACAGACATCTTGTTAAAAGGATTTCGCTTTCCCTAGTTGAGACATGCTTTATTCAAAATTTCTAATTTCCACACTCTAGAACAGGGGTAGGCAACCCCCAACATGGGTGCCTGGAGAAGGGGCTGGGGCTGCACTGCCACAACAAGGATTGGGCCACTCTCAGCTCCCCTATCATCCACCCTGGACACACCAACTTTACAAGATGAAGTTGCAGGTGTTTTTGGCACTCTGCCCAAAAATGTAGCTGATCCCTGCCCTAGAAAGGCTTTGATAATAACACAAATGTCTATATCCTGCACTCAAAGTATGATTCTCCCAAATATTTGTGCAAAACCAACTCACTGAACTTAGAAGTTACTTTTACATTTAGCATTTTCTCAGTATTACCTTTGTGGCTGGTCAGAACTCAAAGAAGAGATGAGCGTTCCAGTTTGTACATCTATAACTTTAAAACAGCCATCTTCTCCTGTGCTGAGCAGATGTCTGGTATCTATAAAAAAAAAAAAAAAAGTTAAGATGCATTAAATAAATACCAAATACCTCAGTTTCTAAAGCAAAGAAAATTCTCTTTAGTATTTGGTCATAAAAACATGTCAGAAAAATTTGTTTTTTCCAAGTAAAAAATTCATTCCAATTAAGTATGGGGTATATACACCTTCAAGCAAAAAAGTGGCACCTTCTAAATTGCCAAGAAAATGTGAATTCTGAAGCCAGGTAAAATAATTCAAAACACTTATAAAAGCTGAGACAATGAGATGGGCTGACCTTAAGATAATATCTAAAATCTGCCATTATCCCAAAATCCAGTATCAACATTGTAGAATTAATCATTGACTATGATCTTCTCTCTCTGCTTATTAAAAAAATGTAAATGCAACATACCAGGACTAAAAGCAGCATCATACACGGTCCCTGAATGACATGCAAGTTGGTGTAACACAGTAGTGGAAGTAACATCCCATATACTAATAGTGCCTTCTTTGGTACCAGACACCAGCAATGTATTTGCAGCATTTGTGTTGATTGTATTTACCTGGAAATTAAGCAATGCATTATTCCTTCACTCACCACTTGTGTAGTCATCATAGAATCATAGAAGTAGGGTCGGAAGGGACCTTGCAGATCTTCAAGTCCAACCCCCCGCCTGGGCAGGAGAAAAGACTGGACTCAAATGAGTCCAGCCAGGTAGTCATCAAGCCTTTTCTTAAAGATCCCCAGGGTAGAAGCTAGCACAACTTCCCTAGGAAGTTGGTTCCAGCTCCTAGCCGCCCTAACTGTGAAGTAGTTCTTATGGATGTCTAATCTAAATCTACTCTCTAATAATGTGTCCATTGTTCCTTGTCACGCCAGGGGGCAGTAGGGGAAACAGTGTCTCCCCCAAACCCTTCTGGTCCCCCCTAGTGAGTTTAAAGACAGTCACCAGGTCCCCCCTCAGCCTTCTCTGGTAAAGGCTGAACAGGTTCAGGTCCCACAGTCTTTCAATGTAGGGTCTGCCTTGTAGTCTCTGGATCATGCAGGTGGCCCTCCTCTGGACCCTTTCAATGTTGTCCACATCCCTCCTGACATGGGGCGCACAGAACTGGACGCAGTACTCCAGCTGTGGCCTGACCAGCGTTGCATAGAGGGGGAGGATCACCTCCCTGGCTCTACTTGAGCTGCACCTGTGGATGCACGACAAGGTCCGGTTAGCCCTGCCAACCGTGACCTTGCATTGTCGGCCCATGTTCATCTTGGAGTCAATAATGACTCCAAGATCCCTTTCCACCTCTGTGCTCTCAAGAAGGGAGTTTTCCATTCTATAAGTGTGCTGCTGGTTTCTACTGCCTAAGTGCAGCACCCTGCACTTGTCAGTATTGAAACGCATCCTGTTTATGTCAGCCCACTCCTGTAACCTATCCAGGTCTTGTTGCAGTCTTTCCCTCCCTACTAGCATGCTCACCTCATTCTTAACAGTGCTTTAAGTGTTTGCAAAGCAAGTCTGTCCTCTTCTAGAAGTATCCAGTTTTATTATAAAAATAAGTTTGAGGTTCTTTTATAAAATTCTAAAACTAGTCAATGATAACTATTGGTAAGTGGAAAAGCAAGGGCGCATATAATCATCAATAGCCTTCAATATATTGGAAAATGATGTATTCCTTTGCAGTACCAGAAGTCTGGATTAGTGTTTAAGGTCTTCTAAATAAGAACATCCTACTTTAAACTAAATGTTTAGCTGCACCAAGTAGCATAAAATCCAGTCTACTGCTTTGATCAAGCCAATCGTTTTTTATATCTGTTTGGGAGGTGGTTGAAAAGTCAAAGGTAAAATTTACATGTGTTCATATTAGAGGTGTGTCTATAACGTTCTTAAAGAAAATTCACTTGAACATTTCTTTAACCCAGTATTCTACTTCTCAGGAATGCCATCAGTAATTACAATATGGATATACAGTTATACGCAGATCCACCATATTTTAGGGTTTAGGCACAGAATGCATTTATATTTACTAGCAGACATAAAGTGAGCAAGAAAACATGAGTGGACTACACTTTTGTATTTGCTCAAATTTTGGCTGAGAATTCTGAAGAAGCCATTTTGTATTTTGGCAAAAAGCATAAGGATGCAAATTCCTCAAGCATGTTAATTTTGATTTAACAAAAATCAAAGAGCCTCCAAATCCTTTGCATATATAAAAGTTAAGCCACATTAATACAAACACCCATTTGTTTATGCAGTCCCTCCATTCCCTAGACGTGATTTTAAGAAAAAAATTCTGAATTAGCTTTCACTTTGCTCTCAGCTTTTCTGGCATTCTTACACAACTAGAAACCTTGAAAAAATGGAAGCCTTAACTCAGACTTTTTGCTTTGTTGATAAACGCTCTCTCACATCCTGGTTTAGATGTTGTCAAATAACTCTTCCAATTTATTGTAAGTTACACAGTGAATTATTTCCATACTTACACTAACATCATGCTCCAACTCAGCAAGCAATTCAAAACTATGTCGCCTAGTGCCCAAGATCTCTGCAGGAACACACTGCCACACCTACGGTACAAACATATAAATTTGTTCAAATACACACTGGGATAGTTACTTGCGCAAGCTTTTCTATTACCTAGTTCTATTAGTACAAGCAGCTTACCTTGCAGTAACTGAGAGCTGTACAGAAGTTACAGTGAACATCTTCCATATTTTCAAGTTCAAAGTTAGATTTACATTTGTTTTGGTTTAACATTAATGCTCTTAGCAGCCTCAAGTGCCCTGACAAACCATGAAAAACAGGAGGGGTGCACTGAAAGCTTTTTTTTGGCCGATACCAATGGCCTATTATTAACCAGCTATATCAGCCGATACCAATCCAATTGCTGTTACGCAGCCCAGCAGCTCGGAGACCAACACCTGGCCAGTGAGTCTCTGGGGGGAAGGGGCAGATGAAGGCTCCCATGGTGAGGGAAGGAGTAGGGCTGGGGCAGGGGCATGGGTAGGAGCTGACCAGCGGGGGCAGGGCATGGGACAGATGTGTGTGTGGGGCAAGGGTGGGCAACAGCTCTGGAAGGGGGGCTACAGCCACTCCAAAATTCACTGTAGCCCCCCCATGGCCCTCCTTTTAATGCCACCCACCCCTGCCCCAAGTGCAGCCCTGGCTCAGCCCCCCCTCCCACCAGGAAGAGGCTGGCATAGACTCTGGAGCCGAGCCCTCAGCCCACCCTCACCCCATGCACAAATCTGGGGAGGGGTACATGCCTTCCCCAGGGATGCTCCACCCCCAGATGAGCTGCCCACATCTGTTCCATGCCCCACCCCAGCTCTGCAGCACCTGCCCTGGCCCCACTCCCTTCCTCACTGTGGGAGCCTTGATCTGCCCCGCCCCCCTTCTCTACCCCCCGCCCCCAACTTACCAGCCAGATGCTGCTCTCTAAGATGCTGGGGTGCATTCCTGGCCATTTGCATGGTGTGGTTGTGTGCATACACGCATTTAAAATCGGTGATACTATTGACCACATCAACCAAAAAAGCCAATTGCCAATAATGTCAATTTTCTTTTTATTGGTGCTGATATTATATGAACTGATATCAGTGCACCTCTAAAAACATGTCTGCAACAAAAGTGCTGAATACCAGCAGCATACTCCATTTAAAGTCAACATACACCTCCCTCATTAATTCAGCAAGAAAAATTCAGATCTCCCAATGCTCCAAAGAGATTAACTTGGTAGAATGCACTATGTCAGATCGATCCGAAATCTGTCATCAAAACAGTGCATTTCAAAAAGTTGGGGGGGCACCATCACACCAGCAACCTGCCTGTACACAGGAGGTATGGATTTTCTAGCTCATTAACCTATGCGTCTGGACAGAGAGAAGCAGTCAGACAAGGCAGATCTTATCCTAGCTTTAGTGGCCAATGCCAATGCCTTGATCTTCACCAACAGATATCTAATGAGGGTCATGAAGTATTGATGCTATTAAGATACTTCATCTAAAGAGCACATTAACTATAGCATTTGACTGAAACCAAGATACAGCCCAATATAGAGGAGATAAAGTCAATCGCACTGAGTTTAAGTTTGTTGTTTATAATCTATGTATGACAGAATAGCTGATCAGCTCCAGACTGTATTGCAATCACCTTGGTGTAAAATTGATGGGAACAAACAGTAAAGTAACTGACAAACAAACCTTCACAGTGGAGTCCCAAGATGCAGAATATAAGCGATCATCATGCCAACGTATCTTGCTGACAGCATCATCGTGTCCCATTAGAACATCTTGCCGTCTTCCAAATGCAATTGAATAAAAATAGCTAATAGGAAAAAATTAGTTACAGAAGCAGTATTTAAGAGAAAACTTTTGAAGTCATTAAACTGTTCTGGCTTCTTCAATTTCTAAACAGAAAAATAGTACAAGCATCTCTAGTAGCTTATTTCCATGTCCATAATGTAATTAAATATTAGCAACAGAAAGCAAATACACACATGTGATTGTCCCATGAAGAACATATGACAGTTGTATCACCAGGCAAGATCAAACAAGATGACAAGGCCTATAACAAGAGAAAGGAAAATAGTTTTATTTGTTGCCAGATATCATAGAATTTAATTAAATTACATTAGCGCATTTCAGAAAATAGCACAAGCAATACCCATCCTACACATTCATATTTTAAGAGTTTTGTGACTATGAATCAGGGGTTCTTTCTTATTAAATTAAAAGCAGATATTGGCAACCTTTATGAATTGTGGGCTTTTGTTTGTAACCCAGCCACCATTGCAGGTTGCTGATCCCTTGCTGCCCCTTCAGCACTATCTCTCTTACTCTCTCACACCTTCCCTCCCTTCATCTCCACTTCCTGTCACCAAGTGCCACAGAATCCTGTGACCAATGATCATGTTGAGGCACTCATTCAGCAGCAAGGGTAGAGAGCATGTAGGGATAACGCGTCAGCAAGGGCTGTGCAGATAAGAAGTGGAGTACAGTGCAGAAATGCACAAGGAAAGTGGCATGCAGTAGGCAGAACAACAATTGTGAGGCATCCCCTTTGCAGTCTGTCACCACATGCTGCTGTTTACCCCACCACTGCAGAATGGTTCTAAGCTCCTCTTTGCTAACTGGATTTTGCCCACAACCCATAGGTCCCTGACCTCTGCCTAAAGGGATGGCATATTCATTAGGCCTGTGTGAAGCAGCTGGTATTTGCTTTGGATTTGGATTTGTCTGATTCGGGGGACAGTGATTTGATTTGAGGATTTGAATCACTGTCCTTAATCAGACAGATCCCATCCCACACCCGCTCTCCCAGCCCTGTCAATGGCTCCCCTGCCCAGCTCTAAAAAAAAAAAAAAAGAAAGCAGCCCTGCACTCACTGGATGCTGTAGCAGCTGTTGGGGCTTCTGGGGGCTTGTGGCAGAGCCCCCCAAGCAGTGTAGGGCAGTGAAGATTGCCCCCCTGCCTGCCAGTAGCGTTTTTTTTTTTTTTTTTTTTTTTTTTTTTTTTTTTTTTTTTAGAGAGCCAGGTAGGGCAGCCACTGACAGGACTGGGAGAGTAGGGGGAGGGGTGTAAGGAGGCAGGGCCTGGCAGGGGTCCTCCATGGTCCCCTCTACCCACTTACTGGCATGGACTCTAGGTCTAGCTCCCTGCAGCAGCGAGCAGGAACTGCCTGAATCTCCAAATCAATTCGGAGAACTTGATTTGAACCTTTTTATTGGTTTCCAGATTCGGAGATTTGGCTGCCAAATCAAACCAAATCTCCTCCAAATCGATTCAGCACCCAAAGCTTTGCACAGCCCTAATATTCATCATTCCCATATAAAAGGAGGTACAAGCTTTGTTTAACAGGTATATAACAAGTATGCTATGGATATAAAACTGACAGTAACTTATTAAAACTTATGGGGACATGACTGGAAGAGGCCTCATCAGCCAATCAAGTCTTCATGGTTCAAGAACAGAGAAAAGTAAAAAACACAGTTTTTTCCAACCTCTAGTTCACCCTATTTTCATAATCCTCACTAGCCCACCTCCCTGCTCAAGATAACCTCCTGAGGTTCCTTCCAGCTCTCCTTTCCTATTATCCTAAGATTAGTGCTATCAGTTACAAGGCTACATTATGTTAAAGATGGCTACTACTGTTACACTACCACCACTGGCAGAAACAGTGGGAGCATTAGGCACAGTTCTGCTGCTGACATTACTGCCTGTGCCCCAGATTTGCTCTAAGTGCGGTTGGGTGGCACTACACCAAAGAACCAGTGCCAACCCTCTACCAGTGCTTCAATATTGCAGTGGAGCAGCAAAACAGCCATGAGAAGCAGAGAAATACCAGAAGGGACAAAGTATTAGAAATAAAAAGGTAGTCATTTTAATACATACTTTTTTCAGTACTTAAAAACAAACACCCCACAAACCCCAGTTGTAAAAGCCCTGTTGATAGCACAGGTGAAGTTTCCACCCTTTGCCCTAGAATAGGAATGTCAAAGTTATGGCCTACAGAGCCCCATCATCTGGCCCACAGTGCTGTCTTTGGGTCTCAGATCATATTACATGCAGCACATCATCTGGCCCACAGTGCTGTCTTTGGGTCTCAGATCATACTACATGCAGCACTCATTCATTCCAGTCCTGTGCACTGTACATGGGACTGGTCTGGAGAATGCACTGCATGCAAGCCCTGTATCAAATCAGCTGTGTGCTAGAAGCAGGATCAGTCCAGACTGGACCCACAGACCAGCTCCAAAGGCTGGGCCAGCCCCATGCCCCTCATCCAGGGGCCAGATAAGTTTGATACCCCTGCCTTAAATGAGCTGGAGCAAAGCTCTGAGACCCATTTATAGGGAAATCCTTAAGCAGAGGGGCTGACAGACAGGTGCAGGATTTCCTGGAACAGGGGAATGTGAGAACAACTACAGAAATTCTTTGGAGCACCTCTGTCCATAGGCAGCCAGTGATATGTTTACATATCTTTGGCAGATCCCAAGAACCATCTTGCATCAGCAGCAAATAAGTTAAAAGGGACTTATTGTATGTCATCTCATCTGCTGTACAGTAACTACTTCATGTGTCCAATCTTCTTTTGGAAGTAGAATTTACCATTTCATTCAGAGCCAAGCACAGGTACAAGGACTGTTTCCACTTACCATAAGATGGAAGGAGATGCACAAAATAGTTCTACACTAAGTCCTCCAAACCCTTTTTAATGCTGTCTAGTTTGTCTGCCTGCCCATATCCCATTGTACCACATGGTCTATACCAGTGGTGCTCAACCTTTTTGTCCAGTGGGCTGGACAGGCAGTGCCTGATCCCTCCTGTGGGTCAGGGCCCCCATCCAGTCCCAGGTGGTGGGGGGAGGTACAGCCCAGCTGCAGTTCAGTCACATGGTGGAAGGGTGCATGATTCAGCCCCAACCTGACCCTGCAGGGGGAGAGGCATGGCCCAACATTGCAAGGGGGAAGGGAGTATGGCCCAGCTCTGTGTGGGAAGAAAGAGGGGAAAGGTGGAAGGGAGTGTGGGTGGCCCAGAACCAGCTGCCCAGCCCAAAGAGGGAATGCAGCATAGCCCAGGCCTGATCTAGCCATGGGCGGGATTGTGGCCCAGCTCTGCTCAGCCTTGTGGGGTTTGCAATTATGGCAGCAGGAAGGGATGGCAGAATTAACTACCATTGCTCTCCTGCTGCTCAGTTTCCCAACCCATGGGGAGCCAGATTTGCTCTGTAGACTGGAGACTGAGCACCCCTGGTCTACAGGCACAACAGAGCAGCCCAGAATAATGAAACACGAACGCGACTTAAAGCCACCTTGACCACCCATCCCTGTTGGCTAGGATGCGCCTCCCAAGTACAGATAAGAAAATGCAGAGAATCTTACTTCGCTGTGCGAAAGCAAATACAGGGAGGGGGAGGGTTAGGGGAAGAAGGAAGCAAAGGCAAACCCAGTGTTTCACTGATCACTAGGGACACCTTCTTGTGGGTAACTTTCAGAAAGTTTTCCTATTGGTTTCATTGCAATATGACAACTACTTACCATATTTGAAAAAGATACACTTCTCTGAAGTGTTTTTGTTTCTTTAGAAAACATCTTCAAAGTTGAATCTAATGCAAACATAAAACACCAATTGGAGAGCTCAAAACAGAACTGTTTTGCAACACACTAGACTCATTTTTGCTGTGGACTGAATATTCAAATGTTTACTTATGGACCACAGACAAAGGATGGATAAACTAGTGGAAAAAAATTACAAGAAGGCTACTGTTAGTAAAACTATTTGTGACACTCAGTTTCTCTCTGAATTTACCTCTGAAATTATCTTTTGGTGCCATTAGGACAATGACAAATGCCAGAACTACTTCAGTTGAGACTACAGCCTTTAAGCATCCCAATTTGCTGGTACTAATTTCACATGCTTGTTCTGCAGAATTAGTAACAATGAGAAATTGAAGAGCCCTGTAACTCAATCCGGCACACACCCTTTGATTTTAGTTTATTTTGTACTGTTCCCAATCATAGTTCCAATACTTCTTCTTCCAATTTCTTTTAATTTCATTTTTTAATTCTACACTCTAAATTTTACACTGATTTGAAATACATGACTGGCAGCACTCCACTCTGCATCAATGGTAGGCTTAAATTCCACAAGACACTGAACCTAATAAAGGGCCTCTGCAATACTGGAAAGCAGAAATTACTGACTTCCCAGTGAGACTCAGCACCTGAAAGTTCTCTTCAGTGAGGTAATAGTTAATTTTTTAAATCACTTTTTCATTTTATTTTTAAATAAGTGGTATTTTAAGTGTGTTAAATATGGGGAAGATACAGAATAGACACCTTTAATGACAGGATGGCATGTTAATATTGATGCAGGTCATTCAAAAAATGGACCATAGCAAATTTGGCCAGATAAAAAGCCTTTGTACTAAATGAGAATACTGAGCTATTTAAGACAGTTCACACACTCTATCTACTGTCTCTTTTTCTTTTGTAAGATATTACTATGAAACCTAAATGAGCATTTTTGCACTGAAACTCCAAGCTTCTTTGTCCGTTATGCTGTACAGCTGCATTCATTCTGCATGAAGCCTAGGTTAACTGACTCCTCTAAGGAGCCCAGGTGCAGCACTATGCCAAGATGACATTGCTTTCAGTCTCAGGGCACCCTCAGATATCTATGCGCAAGGCTGCTTTTCCCTGAGTAGGCACACTCCAGATTGCTTGCAAAGTGCTCAGTGTGGGATTTTAATAAACTACTGTGCTGCCTTAACTCCATTCTCACTGAAGTTCAACTCAATTCACTTCTCACTCTATTGGGTGTATAAGGCAGAGAGAGCTGTTGTCACCAACTAATCCTATCTCGGGCCAAGTGCCTTTAATTTGTTCAGGTTAAGAGCCTGCAAGATTTCAGCTGATACACCAGCTTCTTGATAAGACAAGGTTTAGCTGTTACCTATTGCACAGTTCATTTGGGCACTATTCACTGACCCAAGCAGTTTGGTAAGAACTTCTGTTTCCATGATGATGTTTTCTATGGGATGAAGCAGTTACCTTATGCCCAAGCCTCAAACATAGTAGACCGGGATACTAGTTTTAGTCTGGCTTCTAATCAGCAACCTATTTCTAATAGGGACATCAAATCAAACAAAGAATTTACCCCCTCCCCTCCAAACAGTTCTTTAAATCATGGGGGCTGCCCACAAGTCTCTATGACAAGATGCCAGTTTCAGAATTCACTGACAATAAATTGGGTCAGTACTAAGTACTTTGGAAAACCCCACCTTAAAAGGGCTGGCTAGTAAAATTGATGGTTCATGCAAAGTTATCAGGACAAGAAATTACATAAAACAGTGAAAGGTTTGAAAACACTCATGATACAAGAGACCCATACTAGAGCACTAACCTTGAGATGTAGTGAATACTGAAGACCCATTGCAAGAGACTGCTATTCCAGTAATTGCCCTGTTCAAAACATAAAAGGTTGCATGCGACTTCACACAGGTTTAAATACCAACAAACAGACTTTATAACAACTTTCTCACAGCTGGAACCTCACAAGAGTTAAATTAGATGTAGATTAAGAAAGTTGTTACAACATGCGTCACAACCCTACAGATAAAATACATTGGCACAGAAGTGAAAATAGCAGTGTGAGAGATGCCCCCACTGTTTGTTCTGTCAGTAAACTTCAACCCTCATCAAAAAAGGGGCTGAATAAGTAAACTGGAGAACAGTCACCCATTTGGGCTAGATACTGAAAGGCAGGGCTGCCTAACTTCTAAGTGGTCAGGGACTACATTCCCCCTTCCAGGCTGTACTTCAAGCCACGCAGGCAAACCCACTGCTGTGCTGCAGTGAGCACAATCCAGTGCTGGTGTCCCTACATCATTCAAGACCCCCCACAGCTGTGCCACCTCACCCCCAGTGCACTGCATCAATAGCTTGCACTTCACAAGTTCCTGGGATCCCCTTAAGTCCCCTGATCAAGGGCTCCCTCACAGCTACACCCAGGGATGGGGTCAGGAGGTACAGGCTACAGGCAGAAGGGGGAGCCTAGGGACTTCAATAGCATCAGCTAAGGAGCAATGAGTGGAGCAGTGGCCAGACCAGGAACCTGGGGGCTACAGATTATCCCTTGAGGGCCACATAGCCCTATAACACGACTTGCACATTTACAGTTTAGATGCTACTGCTTAACTTTGAGGCTACCCAGGACCACAACATCCTGAGCAAGGAACCCTCTAAAAGTTAGTTAATGATGACAACTAAGCACAGGTTGCATCCAAAAAGCACCTTGCCAGAGCTTAAGAACTTCCCTAGAGTGCCTGGAAAGCTCTTGAACAGATATAACCATAAAGAATACAGGTTACCACAGGTGGGGCATATTCTGTCCTTCCTGATCTGTGCCATTTTGCACCCAAAAATCAAAAAAATCAGCTTCCTGTATCACCAGAGGAGGGGGATGGAGGGTGTCTCTGCATCCTAGCTGTTAGGGCACTCACTCGGAACAGGGTTCTGATCTCTGCTGAGGGATATGTGTTTTAATGGCTATTAAATGCAAAATAAGTCCTGGGAACAGGGTTTACAATGAAAGATTCTCCCTTTGATCCATTTTCCTACTGTTCAGTGCTGGTGTGTGTGTGTGTGGGGGGGGGGAGTTTCTCTTTTTTGCTGCACAGGGGAACAAATTCAAGATGGAGAGAGGAGATGGATTCCACTCAGTCCACAAGTCTGGCAGTTAAGGCATTCTGGTGTGAGGAGGTGAGGAAGGCAATAAGTCTGGGTCTCCTACTTCCTAGGAAAAGGCTCAAACCACTCCAAGTGTTCTTGGTGCTCCATCACATAAAGAAGGGGTTGCTTTTCCTCTGGTCCCATTTTAAAAGTAAGTGGCTGCTGTTATGTTTTGTGAAGAGCTTGACCCTGGAACTATGATTTACCCCTATTTGAAGACCCCCTACCAGACCTGGCCATTCCAGGCTTGTCTATACCATAAAAGCAGCAGCTCCAGCAAGGATAGGCCCCAAAACACATTGATCACACCATATCCTCTTGAGCTGCGGTTGTACTTTAAACCTAGAGTTTTGCTAGTGGGCTCATCTCCAGAAGCTACTCTCAGGAACAGAGTAGGTGCAGAGGCATGAGTCCACTGCTAATTTCTAGGCTTGGACCATGCCTGCAGGAGTGGGTGGAAAGGGCACAAGTGGACATGGCTTGTCCTTGCCAGTATCTACCACTGGTAAGTGGCAGACAAGCCTTCAGGTTGTTTAGTGGGACTCCATAAAAGGGAGGAGGAAAGGAGGATGGCTCCAAGCCTTTAGAATGGAATGGTTCAGAAGCTGACAAGCAAAACCCAAGGGGTGCCTGTACATGCGTCCCAATTAAGCAAGTCTGCTGGAGTGTTCTAACTGGAACAGTCCCGTGCGCTGCAGCATCACATGTATTCAGCATCCTGTGTTTCAAAATGGCTGTGGGGGTGCTTTAATTAAACCTCAAACAAGCTTAGTTAAAGTGCTCTTGCAGCCATTTTGAAATGTGGGATGTTAAACACACAAAGGCCCCCAAGAATTTTAATTAGAGTGGCTGTCAGGGAGCTGCTCCAATTAACCTCCTGCCCACCACCCGGAGCACGTGTATAGACACCCCAGGTCCCTAGTGGACTTTCAGCTCAGGACACTGGCACCCATGGAATTTAGGCAATTCCTGGGTTTCCCAAATATACCTATTGGAAGCATTCTTATTTTAATTAAGCTAAAGCCCATGACTGAATGAGGTTAAAACCATCATACCACAGCAGCTTCACAAGAACTTACTCTTTGTGAATTTTATGTTGCTCATCTAATTTTAATTTGGCAATACTGTTCCATGCAAGTGTTATGCTTTCTTCTGTCAAATCTTCAAAAGATTCTTCACCTGGAGAAACTAAATTACAAATAAAAATGCCATCACAAATAAGTAGTCAAATAAGGACAGACTCCAGCTAAGTAGATTTAGTGAAGTAGATTACTGAACCTCTAAGTACAAGCATACCGTTACAAAAGAGGTTATTTAAACACACACGATGCGAAGGGCAATGAAAATGATTTTTTTTTCAAATAGGTTACTCTCAGTACGTGTACAGACATGTATATACACACCCCCATAGCTGGTGTTCTGCACATCTGTTAAAGCCCGAATAAAACAAGAGATTTGAGAAGCAGTTTGAGAGCACATGCACAAGAGCTCATGCTGCTGCAGTTCAGCCTCCCTCCGCACCATTCTGGTGCTCAGCATCCCCATCCCAGGCACCAAAAATTGTTAGTCATGCCTCTGATTTCCTGCTAAAAGTTAACAGATTTTTGGTCTGGAGAGGCATACAAAAGAGATTTTGTTTGTGTTTTATTTTTTCTGTTGGGATTGGCAACCACTTTGTTGAATCTCACTGCTATAAATAAAATTGTAGGTTTGTACCCATGCCCTCAGAGGTTACTGGCATAATGATATTAAATAAGCTAACTGTATGACTCATTACAATAAAGCTGAGCACCAAAATCTCACCGTATGAGCATTTCCCATCAAAAGCTGATAAAAACTGGCAACCATGTAATATACTTAGGAAAGTTTAAAAACTATACTAGTACCTTAAGAAATCTTAAAAAAACCCCTGAAGAACAATAACTCAAATCTTACTCTAAACACTTATTCTGACAAGAATTTTAAAAAGTTAAAGTGCCATTTGGAAGCCATACTCTTAAGTTTGCAGATTCACAACACACTTTCTCCAGAGTAACGCTAGATTTTACTCCTCAGTAAGCTTATTCTGCGTTCAGAACGAACAGCTCTTTCAAGCTGGCAAGCCCAAGAACTGTCACTCCACCTGGTCCTGAGGTGGAAAGGGAACCAGTTTGCAAAAGGCTCATCTGACATGAAACTGAGAATGGTAGCAGTGACAAGGCATTATACACTATACCAACTTGTATAAAAAATGTACTTTCAACTTCCTCAGCTTTGCACCTCAGAATCTGATTTCCTCTGATGTAAGCATGTAACGGGTCTGTATCCTAGGACAGCAAACTTATCTTCATCCCTTTATTTGACATTAAATAGCTAAGAGGACTGAAGAGGATGATATAACCACTGGTTTGAATACAATCCAGGATACTAGCAAAAAAGCGTCTGACAGTTAACTGATATAGTTTAAAGTGCTAGAATATCAGTCCAGCTTCAAGTGGTTCTTGTGGTATGGACACTAGTCCATTATCTTCATTGGCGCTCACTGGCAGTCCCAGGAAAATGGCCAACATTGTGTCAGGAACACAGCAATCCTCTCATTCTAGAGATCTTTCTAGGACAGGATTTAAAGCATATTAGCATGGAATTGGGTGGAAGTTTGCAGTGGGCATTGCCCATCCTGTAGATAGGTTAATTTGATTACCATTGCTTCCAATACAGTACTTTCCAGGTCACAGAAGTCATTTTTTTAAGACTTCAGTACCATATAGGAGAGAATTGGCATTTATTCTGCATTTGTTATCTCGCTGTATGTTTAAAAGGCTTGCATGTACGGATGCCTAAACTGATGTTGTTTGTTCATTTAAACCCTTGAAACAATCCGGAGACAAAACTGAAGGATTACCAGTACTCAGCAAGACCAACACCTGTATTCTCAGTTGTGTAAAACTGAGCAAATCTATTTTCTATAATGAGCTCTTTGGTCCTGTAGTTATTTTTATCTCGCATACAGAGGGACATAGGTGCCAACTTTGGGTTTTGCCAATGGGTGCTTTTTGTGTGTGCATGTGTTGCCATGCATGCCCAGAAGAGGCAACACGTTACCTCAGCTTAGTGCGCCCGACATGGCTTGTGGATGCTGAGCACTCGCAAATTTTTTTGGGCGGGTGCTCAAACCCTGGAGCACCTATGTACAGGGAAATTAGTCAAGTGAGTTTTATAACATGAGATCTTGTCTACCAAGTACAAATGACAAATAAAAAACATTGCCTTTGCAAAAATAGGGCCAAGTCAATAGTATTGTCAGACAAGGATATAAGCAATAACTATGATTTTTTAAAATAAGTTTACCTGGAGAAGCAGTTATGGAAACAGAGTGACTAGATGTTCGAGACAAGCTTTTGAACTTTGGTATTATTCTGTGGGGATGAGGAACTGTAAACAATTGTTTTGGTGTCTGTCCAAACTCTAAGATTTGTGTCAGCAGAGCTACTTTCTCATTTGGGTCCATAATGCTAAAAACAAAAAAGTATTATTATTAACAATACTTAAAAGGGGTTTTTTTGTTTGTTTGTTTTAAATGTAGGCCCTCTGGTTAGAGTGCCTACATACAGTTAGAGATAACACTCAGACTAACAACATATGAATTACTTCTTCCAAATTTGACTGGTTATTTGCATCATATAAACACCATTATAAGCTACAGCAATTGCAGATATACTTTTCTAAAAATGTAGTTATCTTTATCCATAATGGAAGTAATTTAGATTTTGGAGATGCATTGAAATAGCTTAATCCTTCAATTCAAGCTACATTAAAACCATCAACCTACTAGTGGTCGCCAACAACCTGTGAAACCAAAATGGAATGACTGCTTCAATTGCTGGAAGCACTTCTATAGCAGTAACAAGTAATCTGATATTTAGCAATCAATTTAGCAAGCATTTAATTACCTGTTCAAATCAACTCCTCCTTCATAGGTTAATGGATGAAACACTAAAAAAAGTAAAGAAAGAAGTTTGTACAATGTAGATAAACATACCTAATGTAAAACTGCGTGCATATTTTTTTAAATTATGGTTACACATCTCTGCAAGCTCATAGTTAAATACAACTTAATTTATTCAAGCCATCTGTGTTGGACAATGGAAGAAAGTTCCAGATGTTTTTCCTGATCCTATGCTTTTTACTTGCTCAGTTTTCTACACTTCCCCAACAGACCCAAAGAAGTAGGAAGCATACTGATCAAAATAGTTATGCAACAGTTATCTTTCAGCTGAATCCATCATTGAAAGTAGCCAATCACTGCAAGGAGATGACTACTTTTGTCACCTACAATTAAAAAAAAGGAAAAGAAAAAAAAGGAAGGTGATCTAATGATTCCAGATTAATTCAGTATTATGAACGTGAATGATTTTTCCTCACTAGAACTACACAGAGCTAAAGGGTCTGGAAGAGATGTCAGCTCTTGGTCTCTTGCTTCCCTTGTAAATAAACCAGAGGTTCACAACCTTTGGCCAGATCCAGATGTGTAGGCACATACAGCTTATGGCACTAAAAACCTCTGCGGTGCCACAAACCACACGTGTTGCGTGTTAAACTGCTTGCCTCGTTAACTAGCAGCACTGGGGCAAAGTAGGCTACCAGGATTTCCCAACAGCAAAAAGAACAAAAAACAATCAAAAAACCCCCCAAACAAACCTGAAAAGAAAAAGCAGCACCAAGTATTGTATGCTGGGACAAACACAAAGATAGAGCAGCAACCAGCCCAGAACTGCTGGCTTCTCCATCTCCATGCATGCAGAGCCCCTGTGCTGAAGCACCCTATGCCCCAGCCAGCTGCTCCCTGGCTGGCTGGGGCAGTCTGCCTTGAGATGGGGGAGTAGGCAGCCCTGGCTGGCTGAGAAGCAAAGTGATTTGAGACATGGGAGCAGGCAGCTCCTTAGGCAGGCTGCTCCCCATCTGCACGTGCCTCAGCACTGCAGAGCTGAGGCACATGGAGCCCCCGTCTTAAGGTACCCTGTGCCCCAGTGTAGAAATTAATTAGCAAGACCATAGATAATAGTGTAGAAATTAACTGCAAAGCAGGCTCAGCACTTCAAGAACACAGCCTGATAAGACTCCGGAATGACCAAATCCTAGCCACCTTGAAGTCTGAAGCAATCAAGGATGTAGCCCCGTCCCTATTAGTTAGCATTTCAAAAACAAACATGTAGCCAAAAACCAGTTTGAACCAATTAGGGGTTTCTCATACTGACCTGATATCTTGTTTTCTTTCACAGTGGAAAATTCCCACCTGTGCGCGCATCTTGTCTGTAAACCATAAATCGCCTCTAACACTTTTATTTGGGGCCTCTGAGCTTGCTCAGGGTGTCCAGCATGCTGAATAAAATTTGAGACTGACAGCGACTCTGTGTCTTTGGGAACAGCTCCACAAGGGGTCACGAACTCCTCAACACCAGCCAGCTGCAGAGAGGAGCAGGTTGCTGGGGCACAGGGTGTCTCAAGACAGGGCACTGCAGTGTGCAGAGATGGGGATGTGAGCAGCTGCACGTGCTGCTCCCCAGCTGGCTGGGACACAGGGTGCCTCAGCATGGGGACTGCCTGCTGGCTAGCTCTGCACTGAGGCACCCTGTGCCCTAGCCAGCCCCTCCTGCAGAACAGTAGGACAATGTGTCCTGCTGCAAGCTACATGAGCTGGGGCATGTACTGCAGCACAAAGTAGCGGCACAAATTCGTGCTGCTGCAAAACACGTGTCCCTGCTTGTGTGGATGTGGCCTTTGAGTCTAATGGGGTGGATGGGACTAGAAGGCACCCCTTGGAACAATGCCAGCTCTTAGTTTTAAAATCAGTTTGACTATACTATGTATTTCTATTTAAAAACCTCTGGATTTATCATCTTGTGAATAATGTTTACACACCTAACAGTGCTACACCCTTGCAAGGATTTCAAGAAGCTCCAACTGAGAACCACTGAGCAAAACACTCAAATGATGCATATCCAAGAAAAAAACTTGGCACGAAGAATTTGGCAAACCATGTGCATCTCTTCCTTAAATTAAAGCTAAATAAACTTAAAATAGGGACATAATGAGGTGTGCAGAGAAGCTACTTAGGACAGATAAAGGTACTGACTTGGTAAAAAAACAGTACGTTTCTTTATTAGAATACACTGAACATATTAAATCAGCCAAGGACTCTATTATTTACTTGTCTACTACCCTCCTTGGAATATCTCTCTAATTGCAGAGCCCCAAAAACTATTTTTAATCTTTTGCTGAGCCTGGTTTTCTGTCATACCTGAAGAATGCCTTCTATTTTGAAAATGTGTTTAAGTCAATTCCACCCATGCAGTTGGGATAATAAAAACGATCACAAACAGGAAGCCTTGCCTCTCACATTTTTCCTGAACATCATGGCTACCACCTGACTTAAGCACTAATCAAAGCAGCCAAGTATACTTAACATCAGATTGTAGGACTACTCAACTGGCAATGTTTAAATTTCCTTATAATAGTTTCCTTCAGAGAACTACATCATGGAAAAAGACCTGTCAATGCTGCAACTATTTCCAATTACTCGGAACAAAAAACATCTCTTAACATATACAGCATCAATTATCTGGCCTAATTATAGCCAGATGGGAGTAAGACAACTTACTAAATAAGACTGCAAACAAACAGACATAACTGAGCTTATCAAACAATCTGATACTATACAGTAGTCCAAGGAGAAGTCCAGCAACTTACTTAATCTTGCCCTTCTCTCCAGTTTCCTAGACACCACCTTTTTTTTTTTTCCTAGGAAACCAGCGTTAACAAAGCTAATTTTCATGCAGCGGTTTCTGGACAGAAATGGGAACACACCATCTGTGGGCCAAGTTACAGACTCCCACAGCCCTTTTTAACTGCATGAGATTATATCAACACCACATTGCTACCAGGTGTCATATCAAAAAGAAAAAATGCATTTTCCCCTTAACTTATTCTATGTAGGTGTTGCACAACATTACCAGAAAGTAAGCAAGCTTCAGGAGTCACTGTTTCCAGTGAGAAGGAATGCTGCTTCCTCAAGAACTTTGAGAACAAAGTAAAGTAACATTTATGTTGCAAAGAATGCTGGGGAGTTGGTACCACTTTGCTATTTTTCTCTTTCATATTAATGATTCTCTAAAAGGCAAAAAGCCCAAAAACATTAGGAGAATTATAACTTACCATTGTGAGCTCCAACAGCTTCACTTCCTTTTTGCTTGTAGCCAAATATTAAGTCTATCCATTCATGAAGATGTTCCGACACATACTGGCTTTCTAAAGCATCTTGGCACTTCTGAAGAAAGTCATCAGGATCTAACAAATGGAAGTTTAATCAGTACAGAAGGTTACTTGCTTAACATCAATAAACCATTGTGGTCATCCCTGCTGCTCCTCCAGGGAAGCACGCTGTAGAAATGCTATTAAAATTATCATCTGGCACCTTTCATCTATTTGCCAGCACTGAAAAAAATTAAGAACATGACTTCAAATTATGACCTTGAATCACAAAATAGTCATCTTAGATTACTCCTACATTATTTAGACTAGAATCGTGCCTACCTTAAATTATTCCTACATTTAAATAAGTTGTGTAACTGAAAATAAAACAGGAATATTTAGGATGAGGGAGTGAAAAAATGTAGAGGTCTGAGAACAAAGATAAGTTATCTGCAGTATTGAGTTAGCAAACCATCCAAAAATGTCATTACCTGATGCCCATGGAGGAAGTTCTACATCTTCAACCATCTTTCCTCCCTGTCTTTTGCCCAAATCCAGCTTCAAACCATTTACTAGAAAACTAGAATCATTTTCATAAAATTCTGGAATCAGCTGGAAGCAACAAGAGGCAAAAATGGAGATATATTTTATCATCTGAAATTAGCTATATAAACATATTTTAAAAGACTGCTAATGTGTAAAGCATATTATAAAACACTGCAAAGTTCAAACTTAGATTAAAATAAAGGTAAGCCTGGCAAGATTCATCTTAGACACTGAAGAAACTTTCACTAAGCACATCAAGCCAAGGTTTTCATGATCAAGTAAATCTATAATAAATGTTATTTCACTTAAGCCAGTTGTTCAAGATCAGACCTTGACTGTTACTGTTAAGAAAAGCTGCATTGTCAATCCAGTCTCTACTGTCAAAGAAGCATAGTTTACTAGCACTAAGCATGTACCTGATACTTCAAATATCCAGTGACATTTAGCTGGAACAGGAGCTTGGCACAAATACATTCCCTGGCAGACGTTACACTTAAGACACAGTTAACCAATTAAATCAGGTCTTCAGTAGTAACCCAACCTCATGTTCATTCAATTAATGAAATGATAAAACAGGGAATAATCTACAAATTCTTAAACAAAGTGGCTGGATCCCATTGGAATGTGTGGCCAACCAGCTGATCAGGACTTCCAGCCTCGGTAGCATGCTGGATCCCTTGACTGCAGTGTGCTCCCAAAGTTGGGAGGGTTGATCAGCTGACTGCCTTACTACTGTACAATATGGCACAATTGGGGTCTGATCCCCAAACTCATAATTGCACCTCCCGCCACATATCTGTAGCATGGCAGGAGGTGCAATTGCTGGGATTGCGGATCATATCCCATCATGCCTTTAACTGAATGCCTGCCAGGGGCCGTACTTGCATGATTTTTACTAAAATATCCACATGACAGAACAACAATGATATTACTATTTAACAAGGAGAGAAGGAAAAGATCCAGCCCACAGGAAGCGATGTGTGCCTAAGGAGAGTATTAAAAGTCCTCCACAATAACAAACATACACAAGGCAGTTTTATCTCAGTATGGATGCAGCCCAAAAATTAATTTTGGAAAATAAAATTTTAAGCACAGCAAAATTAGTGAATGTGACTTGGGAAAGCTTCTGGCTACCTACTTCTTTGAAGTCTGTTGCACCATCCAAACAGTTTTTCCAGGTTTCTGCAATACTAGACACAAGAGAATGATGTACTGATGCGTCAAATTAATTTCAAAGCTCTCTTACCTAAAGTTATATTTTAGAGCAAGCTATTTCAGCAGTGAAAATATCTAATTTTAATATTAAATTTAAACAAACCTGTTGAATGTTCTATCAGCATGGTCAAACTTTCCATTTTGTAAACAAAGCATGTACTCTGGTGCTGGGGAGAGATGAACAGAAATCACATCTATCCAAATTCTATTTTCAAAGATACTTTGTGTGCAAAAAACTTAGTATGAAAGCCATCTTACCAACTCTGACCAGATAAAACAGAACATAACCTGGAGATGAGTAGTGGCTGCCATACATAAATTTTGGCTCTGGCATTTCCCGATAACGTGTCTGCAACATTAGAAGAAAGATATACTGCTTAAAATAGAAATACAGATTTTTTCCCACCTCCCTAGTACAAAACAAGCACACATGCTGTTTAAGATTTAAGCCAGGATTAAATACTCTCATCTCTTCAGTTAAAATACAGTACACAGTTAGTGAACTATATTCTTATTAATACTGGTTCCTGCATTCTAGAATATGTAGAAAAGTTGTATGTAAGTAGTAGTAAATTGCACACAATTACAGAACATAGAGCCCAGGTTGGCAGTTTGTTTTTCCTGCATGCTAACACACTTTCACACGTTTAATGTTAAAGCTCCTTCAGATTTTGAAAAAAATTAAAGGTTATATTGTTTTTTCACCAATCATGATCACAGACCAAAAATTTGGCCAAGTTTCCATGCAGGTGAAACAGCTTTTTACTCAAGTTAGAAGGAGCAAAACGAGCAATTATTCTGAAGGTGAAGCCTAACTTTACAATACAGTTGCTGGAAACAAAGGTCTCTCAGTCCTCTAAAACCAAAGCTGCTATATTCAAAATACTTTCTGCAACAAGGATACATTGCTATATTTATAAATCCATTATCTACTTCAGAGCATATTTAAATCTTGACTTTGAATGGAGGAAAATCCATTCTTAAGAGTGACACTCTTCTTGTGCTTGCTTCACATAATGTGGAACAACCTGTTTGTAGCCTTTATTTTTACTAGTGGAAATCTGAGGATTTCCCAGTAAAACCTTTTCAAGAGATTCAGCCTGCAGCTGCCCCCTCGCCCCTTCTCTCTGTACCTTCAGACTGGGGTGAACTTGGTCTGGGGAAGCCATGGGAATGAATCAGTGGCTTCTCCCTTTGTCCCAATCCCTGGGTAAGAAGCAGAGTGGCAGACAAGACTTCCCATGCCTTCTCTAAAACAGGGTGCAGGGACTCAATGGGAAGCAGCCTTCTCTGCTCCACTCCTGGTCTTTGGAAGCAGAGAAGAGCAGCAAGGTGAAGTCCCCAGTCTGTTCCAAGCCGGGCAGTGCCCAGTCAAGGGATGAGGCAGGGAGCACTGGCAGTTGCTCCCCTCCCTTCCCAGACCAGTCTGGGTCAGGAGGGGAGCAGCAAGGCAAAGCCCCTGCCCATCAGAAAAGCAGGCAGGCAACAAGGAGCAGCTACTTGTCTGCTTGCATAATTATCTAGAAGGGGACTGGAGCAGGGTGGCAATGCCACCTACCTATTCCCCCAACCTGGACAAGTGCAGGAAGCACTGCGTTCTATTGCTCCATTCCTCTCCCAGACCAGACACTATATACAAGTAAAAAATATGTTCCCTTCTAAGGGAGGCTTTCCATGCTGACACCTGAAAGATCCTTCTCCCAGAGTAGCCATGATTCCCCCAAAAGAAAGTGAGTGAATGCTTGTACACTCAGTATCTATCAGGAGAGCAACAATTCTCCCAGAAGAAACCTAACACCTGAACATGGCCAAAAACTTCATTTAGAGCCTTTGCTACTTTAAAACCTCTCTCATTTCTAGCAGTAAAGGTATTATTGATATGGCAAAAATTTCCTTGTCCAATGCATCTTAGAGCACTAAGGAAGTTAAAAAGTTTGGAAACATACAGATAACTATTAAAGTATGTTTCTACTCTTCAACTGAAGATCCAAGGAACACTTTATTTATACCTGTAAGTAGGGACCACTGTAATTCAGGCTTTGGTGCAGGGAAAAGCAGGCTCACTGGAGCCAATTTCTTGCGTTTTTCAGAGCAGGTTCTCCCACACCTCTGATTGGCTGAAGGAGCCCACCATGGGGCTGATTACCCAGTACACAGGCTGTTCTTCAGCTGTTTTAAGAAAGTAAAGCTCACCACCTATTAAACAAAGCCGACCACTTAGAATTCTTAATGAAACCACAATAATTAAACATTATTAAACAACAACCTTTGAGTGCCAGCTTTTATGGGACGCTGACCCTTGAAGACCACTGCTGCAAATTTCCCCCTCCTCTTCTCTCCATGGGAGAGCAGAGAAGGGCTCAGGAGACCAATGCTATGTGCTTGCCCCCACAGCTGAGCATGGGATGCAGGGTGCCCCCACCACAGGGGCTTCTCCCCACCTGGCACAGGTCTCCCAAGCCCTGCTCTTCCCCACCATGCAGAGAAGGGGAGTGGGAAACTCCCCACTGCTCCAATGTGGCAGCAAAGCAAAGCGGGGCTCGGAAGAGCTGTACTGGACAGGGGGAAGCCCCTGTGGCAGAAGCACCTTGTGCCCTATGCCCAGCTGTGGGGGCAGGCACCTGGCATGGCTCACAGCCCATGCCAACATGGGGAAGTCAACAACTTGATTGGCTGAGCCCCACCAGGGGCTCAGCCTGTACTAGGCTGCCCCTGGAAATATGAGGCTTCAGGTGTTTCTGGGGCTCTGCTGCCTGCCTGCCCCCACCTCCCTCCCCCATGGTTTTAGACCATTTCCAGCCAAACTGCAGTTTCCTGGGGCTTTGAGGGAAACGTTAAATTTTGGGCTTTCCCCTGAAATCCACTGAAGTCTGAATTACAGTGGTTCTTACCCATAAGAATACACCAGGATTTTCAGTTATGTGGAAAGACAAGAATTTAGAAAGAGTAGATTAACGATCTTTCAGAGTTGTGTGTACATTAGGGCTGTGTGAAGCTTCAGTAGCTGATTCAATTCAGAGGAGATTCGGCGGCTGAATCTCCGAATCCAAATTGAATCGGAAGACCCATTAAGAGGTTCAAATTGAATCAGATGCCTCAGAATCAATTTGGAGAGATTCATGGCCGATTCAGAGATTCGGCCATAGGCTATGCAAGTTTCCCTTGCATACAGCGAACCCACTTTATAAATGTAACAAATAGCTATAGCTCCCCAAAGTGGGGAGGGAGGGAGGGAGTGAGGCTGGAACTAGAAAAGAGACGGGGGGTGGGGGTGCCATTCCTGGAGCTGCACCATGCTCTGCCTGTCCCTCCACATCTGGGCTCAGCCTGTCCCCCTGCACCCCAGCTCCTGGGCTGCGCCATGCCGTGGTGCAGGAAGCTGCTGTTGGCTGCTCTCAGGTCTGCTGCAGTAAGTGGATCCCCAGCACAGGACACGGTGCAGATTGTCCACACTCACCCTAGCCCCTACTGCAGTGGCCCTGGGAGTGAGTGGTGCCAGCTGCAATGGGAACAGTCAGTGGCTGCAAGGGGAGGGGTGCAGGAGGAGAACCGGGGCACACCTCTTGCTGCTCCATGCCCCCAGGAGGGCAATGGGCTGGGAAGCAGTGTCAGGCTCTTCCCAGGGGTGCATACCCACAGATCTGCACATGGGATGACAACAGATTGCCACTGCAGGCTGGGGCTGGCAGCAGCACCAGGATGATTATTCCTGGTGCTCAGGGAGGGCGCACCAAGCCCCGTGCCACCACCGGCTGCAGCCTGCAGCGGCAGCCTGCTGTCATCCCACACCAGATCCAGGGGGCAAGCTGGGGAAGAGCCCAAGTTCCCCAGCCCTCCCAGGGGGCACAGAGCAGCAAGAGGCATGCCCCCCCCCAGTCAAAATTGGCCAAATCCAAATCGAATACTCGCTGCTTTGCAATGGCTAATGTATAAATACGTTAGGTTGCTCCAAAAAAGAAAAAAAAAAAAAAAAAAATCGCTGGTTGAAGTGGTATTTTCCTATACTTTACAGCTAAATACAAGGAAATATTGCACAGAAATTATGCCACAGTATACTAGATTAAGGTAAAGTTTGTTTCCAGTAATATTTACAGTCCAATTACAGAAAAATCACGCTAGAGTTAATACAACATACAAGCCTGTTCATTCCTATACTGTGTTAAGTTTAATCTTCACACATTTGATTACATAAAGCTAGGAGCTTGGAGTTCTCCTATTACTGAGATGACCATCACAAATTGAAAGAAAACCCAAATGTCACATACCAGTAATCTTTCTAGCCTTTCCTTATTCAAAGCACCAATTGGTTTACTAAGGTCCCGGAATGCTTCAGGCTTTGTCAAATCTGAAAGAGAAATGCAATTAAATTTTATAAAAAGCACTTTTTCATCCTGTCTCTACTTGCAGAAGAACAAAGGAGTCTCACAATAAATGGCTATTTGTGCTCTTAATGTTAGTGTTTTACTTGCTTACTGAAGAGCCTTACACAACAGAAAGCTTTGAATTTGGGTTTTGCTAGTATGAGTTCCACAGTGCTGGGAATTAGGCAAACATCTCACACTCTCCATATGACCTCAATAACATTAAGGCACAGCTAACTGCCACATTTCTCCTCCACTTCTTAAGCAACTTGACATTATTTTATTGTGTCATGACAACACTTTGAAAGGAGGTGTGAGTGGTTGCTAGAAACTCCATTAGATTCCCCTTCTTTCCTTCCATACAGCAGGCAAAGACATGTCAGGCCTATTAAATGGCAGAGGCAGCCAGATTCTCAAGAGAGTAAACTGACGGCAACACAAGTTTGCTATGAGAGATTTACCCAGGAAACGAATAGTATTAAATTCTGTCATACAGATTTAGGCAATTAGACCTTTCTGAGCATTTCTGGAGAAATTAACCTCATATTTTGGCAACACCTGGATTCGAAAAGTTTTTTTTAATTAATTATTTTTTTAAATTCATGCAAGACTAATAAACCATTGCTATCAACTCACTGGAAACAAATCATAGGGGAAAACAAAATAAACTTTATCAGGCATTTCACTTTTCTAGAAAGTTGACACTTAGTACTTCTATTAAATATTACTTCATTTTATGGATGGGATAATCAATCCCAACATACCTTGCTTTAGAAAATATAAAAAAGCATAAGAATAAAAAAATATGCATTGAGATCAGCATCCTGTTTGTCAACCTCCAATTTCTTGTTGATGTTGCTTGTGTTTTAGGTGATGTAAAAGCAGCAGTTCTTACATCAAGCGCAGCTTTCTTATTATTAAAAAAAAATACAAAGAAGAATATTTGCTTACCTAATTCTGAACTAGAATAATCTGCTATGATCCAAGGAAATACAGGATATTGAGATAAATCATTGCAGCTCCGATCAGCCAGATTGTTGAGATGAAGAAGATATTGGTAATTTGAAATATGCCCTCGCTGCCATTGCAACATGTAACTTTCAGCTGTGTGTTCTGCAATATGGTTTTCTATAAAAAAGAAAAATCACACAATAAAATCTTTGTTTAGCTGGTTTCCATTTTAAGATACTTGACTCCAAAGATACTTAACTAACTATGCTTGGATAAGTGATCTCCCAATCATTTATCCAAGTGTAATAATTTAAAGGGTCAGATTAAAACCTACGGCAGCTATACACTTCAATTCCTATCATACGAGGTCTTTCCAAAAAGAGCTAGTCAAGTGATTGTAAACACCTTATATTAGAAGAGAAGAAGCAATTCTAGATGGAATCCTGAATGAATGAATGAATGAATATATCAGTGGGACCATTACATGACCAGAGTGTAAAAGATGCATTCAGGGATAAGGTCATAGCAGAGAAACTAAAAGAATTCTTTGCACCAGTTTTTACCACAGAAGATACTGAAGAAATTCCCATGCCAGAACAATCCTTCCTAGTAAATAGGACTAAAGAGTTGGACCACACTGAAGTGACAACAGACGTTTTAGAATGAATTGATAAATTAAATGCTATAAGTTACCAGGACTGCACAGCATTCACTCAAGAGTTCTCAAGGAACTCAAAGGTGAAGTTGTAGGAATTGCTGGCAATACTACGTAAACTATCATTAAAAACAGTCTCTGTGCCCAAGGAATGTAAGGTTGGGAACATAGCACTCATCTTCAGAAAGAGCTCTAAAGAGCACCAGTTAGCCTCACTTCTATCCCTGGCAAGTTGTAGGATCCAAAATAAAGAATAAAAATATCAGTCGCATGGACAGAAGTAATCTGCTGGGGAAAAAAAAAGCCTCTGTTTTTGTAAAGATATCCTGCTTCACAAATGTGCTGGCCTATTTTTTTTTTGAGGGTGTTAACAAGCAAGTGGAAAAGGGGGATTCCATTATAAAATCATAGAAAATGAGGGTTGGAAGAGACTTCAGGAGGTCATCTAGTCCAACCTCCTGCTCAAACCAGGACCATCCCTACCTAGTTCAACCCAGCCAAAGCTTTGTCTACCCAATTCTTAAAAACCTCCAAGAATGGGGATTCCACAACCTCTTTCAGTAATCTGTTCCACTGCTTTATTACACTTTTAGTGAGAAAATGTTTCCTAATATCTAATTTAAATTTTGTTTGCTGCAACTTGAGACCACTGGGCGCCTATACACAAGCAGGGAGGCTGCTCTGACGTTCTGGAATTCCAGTGCATCAGAGCAGACTGTTAATCAATTGCTGAGCTCCAGTAGCTTGTGCATCAGTGTCCCCATGCTTAAAAATGGCAGCAAGGGCACAAACTTCAGATGTGCTTTAATTAGAGCAGCTCTAGGAGCCTTTCTAAAGCACTACTCCCCCAACCCTAAAGCATGTGTAAAAGTGCCTGTCCCGGGACCCGAAGAAGTCGGGAAAACTCACCAGAAGGGCGGGCGGAGAGGAACGCTGCAGCGGAAGGAGAACCCGCGTGGTTCGTCAGCCGCATTTATGTACAGCTGTGGCTGGCAGCTGACGATGATGTCAGACGCCGGCCGGGAGATTTAAAAATGGCAGCCACCGCTTTGGAGGCGGCGGATGGCTCGGGGATCGTGCGTCGGGCCGGGAAAGCACCGGCAAAGGATCCTGGGGACAGAACCCGCCAAGCTGGAGCCCAGGGAGAAGCGACCCTGATCGGGAACCCGACGATGGGGACGACGTCCGATCGTGCAAGGAGCGACAGATCAGGTGAGCGACGAAGGAGCGGGAAGATCCAAGAAGAGTTTGGGGACTCCGAAGTAAGTTCGGCAACAGCGGGTGCGGGACTCGCCGAAGAGGGGCAGAAGTCCAAGAATCCCCGGGCTGAAGGGAGATTGGGGAGGGATCGCCACCAAGACCCAGGGACGTCGGGTCAAGGAACAGGAGTGGGACAACAGTAGGGACACTGAGGGGGAATCCCTTCCCCTCCCGTCCCAGGCTAACAAGGATCTGGTGGAGGGATAGCAATATAGTTAGTGATGACACAGGGGAAGAGCCGCACCGGGTGAAGGGCTTGGGGCGAGAGGTCGATAGAGGGTGCAGATTAGGCTCTGGTGTAGGTTACGGTGAGGAGGTCAACCGCAAGGTAGTGGTATAGCTGCATCTTACAATCTGTGGAATTGAGTAAGAAAGCCGTGGGAGAAGCCGGTGGAAGCAGCGGAGCCGGATCAGAGAAGCGGAGCCCAGAGGTGGCGGGAGGCCAGGGTGTAGGGGTGGCGAAGCCCTGTGTGCAACCGGTGGGCCAAGCCCGGGCCACCGAAGGACCCGTGCACTAGCCCCGCCCCACTAAGGAAACACCAAGTCGTGGCAGGCGAGAGCGGGGTTTGGTGACGTGGGAGAAGATCACCCACGGAGACAAACCGGTCCAGAAGGGGAAGAGTTACCAACCAGGAAAACAGAGCTCCCCGGAGGGGTACAAGAAGGCCCGTCGGTGACAGTGCCCAATGTCCCTTGTTCTACTACCACTAAGAAGAGTCTAGCTCTACCCTATTTGTAGTCACCCATCAGATAGTTGAAAGCTGCTATTAAATCCCCCCACCCACATTCCCAGTCTTCTTTCTTCAAGACTAAAAAAGCCTAGTTCCCTCAGCCTCTCCTCAGAAGTCATGTGCCCCAACCCCCTAATCATTCTGTCGCCCTCTGATGGACCTTCAATTTATCCAAATCCTTTCTGTAGTGGGGGACCCAAAACCGGACATAGTACTTCAGATGTGGCCTAAGCAGTGTAGAATAGAGGGGAATAATCACTTCCCTTGATCTGCTGGCAACATTCATACTAACGAAATCCAGTATGCCATTAGCCTTCTTTGCAACAAGGGCATGCTGTTGGCTTCTATTCAGCTTACTTTCCACCATAACCCCCAGGTCCTTTTCTGCAGAGCTGCAGCCCAGCCAGTCAGTCCTCAGACTGGATCAGTGCATGGGATTGTTCAGTCCTAAGTGCAGGACTTCACCCTTGTCCATACTGAACTTAATGCAAATTTTTTTGGTCCAATCCTCCAATTTGTTGAGGTCTCTGAATCCTAGCTGTACCTTCATCAAATCTATTATTCCCCACAGCTTGGTGTCATCTGCAAACTTGCTGAGGGTACACTCCATCCCATCTTCCAGGTCACTGATGAAGATATTGAACAACTTGGCCCCAGGACCAATCCTTAGGGCATTCCACTTGATACCTGCTGCCACCTAGACATTGAGCCATTGATTACTACTCCCCAAGCCTGACAATTCCACCAGTTTTCTATCCACCTTACAGTCTATCCATCTAACCCAAACTTCTATAGTTTGCTTGCAAGAATGTTGTGGGAGGCTATATCAAAACCCTTGCTAAAATCAAAGTGTATCATGTCTACTGCTCTCCCCACATCCATATAGCCAGTCATCTCATCATGGAATGCAATCAGGTTGGTCAGGGCCTTGGTGAATCCATGCTGATTGTTCCTAATCACTTTCTCCTCCACATGCTTATAAATAGATTCCTTGAGGACCCACTCCATGATTTTTCCAGGGACTGAGTTGTGGCTGACCAGTCTGTAGTTTTCTGGATCCTCCCTCTTCCCTTTCTTAAAAACAGGCACTACACATTTGCCCTTTTTCAATTCTCCATGATCACTCCCAATCACCACAAGTTTTTAAAGATAATGGACAGCATTTCTACAATCACAGAATCATAGAAGTAGGGTCGGAAGGGACCTTGCAGATCTTCAAGTCCAACCCCCCGCCTGGGCAGGAGAAAAGACTGGATTCAAATGAGTCCAACCAGGTAGTCATCAAGCCTTTTCTTAAAGATCCCCAGGGTAGGAGCCAGCATCACTTCCCTGAGAAGTTGGTTCCAGCTCCTAGCTGCCCTAACTGTGAAGTAGTTCTTGCAGATGTCTAATCTAAACCTACTCTCCAATAATTTGTGTCCATTGTTCCTTGTCATGCCAGAGGGCGCTAGGGGAAACAGTGTCTCCCCCAAACCCTTCTGGTCCTCCCTAGTGAGTTTAAAGACAGTCACCAGGTCCCCCCTCAGCCTTCTCTTGTGAAGGCTGAACAGGTTTAGGTCCCGCAGTCTTTCAATGTAGGGTCTGCCCTGTAGTCTCTGGATCATGCAGGTGGCCCTCCTCTGGACCCTTTCAATGTTGTCCACATCCCTCCTGACATGGGGCGCACAGAACTGGATGCAGTACTCCAGCTGTGGCCTGACCGGCGTCGCACAGAGGGGGAGGATCACCTCCCTGGCTCTACTTGAGATGCACCTGTGGATGCATGACAAGGTCCGGTTAGCCCTGCCAACCGTGACCTCACATTGTCAGCCCATATTCATCTCGGAGTCAATAATGACTCCAAGATCCCTTTCTGCCTCCATGCTCTCAAGAAGGGAGTTTCCTATTCTATAAGTGTGTTGCTGGTTTCTACTGCCTAAGTGCAGCACCCTGCACTTGTCAGTATTGAAACGCATCCTGTTTATGTCAGCCCACTCCTGTAACCTATCCAGGTCTTGTTGCAGTCTTTCCCTCCCTACTAGCGTGCTCACCTCACCCCAAATTTTGGTATCATCAGTGAATTTAAACAGGTTGCATTTCATCCCGTCGTCCAAATCGCTGATTAAGAAATTGAACAGCACAGGCCCCAGGACCGAGCCCTGGGGGACTCCGCTGCCCACTTCCCACGAGGTCAAATATGACCCGTCCACCACCACCCTCTGAGTACGACCCTTGAGCCAACCTGCAATCCATCTGACTGTGTAGGCATCAACGCCACAGTCGCCTAGTTTTTTTAATGAGGATGGGGTGGGAGATGGTGTCAAAGGCCTTGCTGAAGTCTAGAAAGACTACATCCACGGCAACACCTGCATCCATTGCCTTTGTGACCTGATCATAAAAGGCAATCAGGTTGGTCTGACATGACCTGCCCCTAATGAAACCGTGCTGGTTGCCCTTGAACATCATCCCTGAAGCCGGCCCATCACAGATGTGCTCCTCAAGGATCTTCTCAAAGAGTTTCCCAAGGATAGAGGTTAAGACTGATGGGCCTATAGTTGCCCGGGTCCTCTCTCTTCCCTTTTTTGAAGATGGGGACCATGTTAGCTATCTTCCAGTCATCTGGCACCTGGTCCAAGAACCACGAGCGCTCGTAAAGCCATGCCAAGGGCCCTGCAATAACCCCAGCTAGTTCCCTCAACACCCTGGGGTGGAGAGCATCTGGACCCACTGACTTGAACACGTCCAGCCCCTCCAGAAGCTCTCTAACCCGGTCCTCCCCAACCTGAGGTTTGGAGGCGTTCCCCTCGAGTCCATCTGGCATCATAGCCGGGAAGTCCCGGTCCCTGCACAAGCAAACGGAAGTGAAGAATTGGTCAAAGAGTTCTGCTTTCTCCTCCGGTGCAACCACCAGATTGCTCAGCCTACTTTGCAGGGGCCCCACATTACCCGGTGCCTTCTTCGTCCTCCCTATGTATTTGAAAAAGGACTTTTTATTATCCTTGATCTTGGACGCTAGTTCTAGCTCTATGTCTGCCTTAGCTTTCCTGAGAGCCCCTCTACAGGCCCAAGCAGAGGAGGTATACTCCTCTTTGGAGATAGTACCACCCTTCCGCTAGGTGTACACCACCTTTTTGGCAAGCAGGAATTCCCGGACGCCCTTGGTGAGCCAGGGGGGCTTTCGGGCACTCTTGCCCCCCCTTGCTTCTTGTTGGGATGGACGCCCCTTGGGCAATCACATTGGCCAACTCCCTCAGCACCCCTGGGTGCATGTCTGGTCCCATGGACATGTTCTTTCACCACCATCAGGTGCTCACCTCCTCCCCAAACTGCTGCCACGTGGTAGTCTGAGAGTTGACCTTGCCTGTGAAGACTGGGGTGAAAGAGAGAGGCATTGAGTACTTCAGCCTTTTCCACATCATGCTACTAGGTTGCCTCCCCCCATCCAGTGAGGGACTTACACTTTCCCTGATCTTCCTCTTGTCAATGACATACTTGTAAAAACCTCTTACCTTTCATGTTCCTTGCTAACTGCAACTCCAATTATGCTTTGGCCTTCCTGATTTCATCCCTGCATGCCCAAGCAATACTTATATTCCTCCCTAGTTGTTTGGTCAACTTTCCACTTCTTATAAGCTTCCTTTTTGTGTTTTAGCTCACTGAAGAGGTCCTCTGTTAAGCCAAGCTGGTCTTCTGCTATACTAGCTAAGCCTTTTTACCCATCAGTTCCCTGCATCTGCTGTCTCTGTCCTTCCTTTCTTCAGAATCCTAAACTCGAATCATCTCGTGGTCACTGCTGCCCAAGCTGCCATCCACTTTTATGTTCCCCACCAATTCTTCCCTGTTTGTGAGCAGTAGGTCAAGAACAGCATGCCCCCCAGCCGGCCTTTCCAACACTTGCTGCCCTCACCCTTTCCAAAAAGTTCCTGGACTGCCTGTGTATTGCTGTATTGCCCTCCCAGAAGATGTCAGGTTGACTGAAATCCCCCATGAAAACCAGGGCCTGTGATCTGGAAGCTTCCACTAGCAGTTTAAAGAAATCCTCATCCACCACATCCTCCTGGTCTGGTGGTCTATCAGATACCGACCATGACATCCTCCTTGCTGCTCCTCCCTCCGACCATAACCCAGAGACTTTCAACAGGCCTATCTCCAGTTTCATACTGAGGCTCTGACCAATTATACAGCTTTTACATAAAGCCAAACTCCTCCTCCTCGTCTTCTCCCTTGCCTGTCCTTCTTGACCAGTTTATACCCATCCATGACAGTGCTCCAGTCATACAAGCTATTCCACCCATCGCATCATAGTTCCATGACTGCGTGAGGACTTGCAGTTCTTCCTGCTCGCTCCCCAGGCTCCCTGCATTTGAGTACAGACATTGGAGGTAACTAGCCAGTTGCCCTACTTTCTCAGGAAGAATTAAAAGGCCTCTGCTGTTGACCCCTTCTGCTTGTGCTTCCTCCAGGTCATCTACTTCCTCATTTACTTCAGGACTTTGGTCTCCAACCCCTGGCAAACATAGTTTAAAGCCTCCTCATTAGGTTCTATTATACTGATATAATATATTTGGATTTTCAAAAAGTTTTCAATATGGTCCCTCACCAAAGACATTTAAAAAAACTGCATTGCCACAGGATTGAAGAGAAGCTTCTTTCGTGGACTGAGAGCTGGTTAAAAGGCAGGAAGCAAAGTGTAGGGCTAAATAGTTACTTTACAGAATGAGAACAGTTAAAAGTGAGGGACATGAAGGGATCTGTGCTGAGCCCAATTTTATTAAACATTTTCATCAAGGAAATGGAAATGGGGGTGCAGAATGAAATCTCCAAGTTTGCAGATAATACCAAATTATTCCAGGTAATCAAATCCCAAGGTGATGGAAAGGAGCTGCAGAAAGATCTCACCAAGCTAAGAGTGAGCAAAAGTGGTGGAAGGACTTCAGTTATGACAAGTTCAAGGTAATGTATATGGGGAAAAATAACTTGAACTATATGTACACAATATTGGGTTCTGAACTAGCTGTTACAACTCAGGAAAGTCCTTGGCATTATTTTTAGAAAACTACCTACATCAGCTAAACATGCAGGGGTGACCAAAAAAAGCCAGCAAGTTGTTGGATATCATCAAGAGGTGAACTGAAAACAAAATGGAGAATACCATTATGCCATTATACAAATCTATGGTGTGCCCACATCTTGAATACTGCATGCAGTTCTGGTCTCTGCATCTCCAAAAGATGGTAGAAGAATTAAAAAAGGTACACTGAAGGACAACCAAAATGAACAGGAGGAGAGGATTTGCCATACCAGGAGAGACTAAAAAGGCTAGAACTCTTCAATTTGGAAAGGAGAAGGCTGGGGGGGTGGGGGCATGGGACAGGCAGCAGGAGCAGCAAGGAGATGTGGACAACGTGGACGGAAGCATTATTTAGCAAGTCCCAGAATACTAGAATAGTGGTTACCCCTAAAAATGAGGTGACCAATTTAAAACCAACAAGAGAAAGTACTTTTTTATGCAATGAGTAACTAACTTATGGAATTCATTGCAGCAAGAGATGGTAGAAGCAGATAGCATAGCCAGGGTCAAAAAGAGACTAGGAAAATGGACAAATGATAGATCTATTAATAGCTGTTGAACAGAATGATTCGACATTTTCCTCTGGTATCTCTTAACCAATAATGGTGAATGCCAGGCAGGGTAACGAATTGGAGATAGATTACTCCACGGACATGCAGTTCGATGCTCTCCCTCTAAAGCATCCAATCTTATTATAATCAGAGACAGGCTTTTGGGCAGATGGGCCATTGGTCTAGTTCAGTATGGCACTTCCTATGTAGCAGAAAACATCAAGGATTGATTGAATGGAGAGGAAGGAAAGACTATACATTTGTTAAGGTAAGAAAATAACAGAACATGAATTACCTTAGCATTAATAAAACATTTAAGAGTCTAAGTCTCTATTTTCTAAGAGAGGAATTCACTTTACAGCTGAGCAACTGAGGACACCTACTTGACATACGGTTGGAAAACGTGGCCTCATTTTACTATAAATGACATCTTATTTCAAGGACACCACGAGAAATGGAAAGGATGAAAACAGAACATCACCAGCACACAGGAAGGAGGACGTTTACCAAAAGGACTAATCTGTCCAGAAATTCTGAACTGCTCTAATCCCACAATCAAACAAAAAAGTTCTAAGTGTGGATATGGAAGGAAAACTCTCAAGGAAAAAAACTGACTGAGCTGACAGAACATCTCCAGGTTGCATTACTGTTGTCCCTTTTGTGGCATTGGCTATTTCTGATCAAGTCTAAATATATATACTTGAGGACTATGTGCTACTTGTCATCATGGCATCCCCAAGAATGAACATGGACAGGATTTACTAGACATGAGGAGTGAGTTTCTATAACTTCAACTAAAACACCTCCAATAAATAAAGGTCAGCTCAGCTGTATGTTATCCCATGCTATGAAAGCAAAGTCCATTAAGCGCTTCTCACCTTGAAGAGTTAGTAGCAAGTTCATTAACCAGAAAAAAAACCCTCCATACTTTCACTAAAGCACTATTATCTGAGCTTTCATATATAGTTCTAATAATAGAAGAATATCACAAAGTAGCTACAGGCAGCACTGTAACATTCATTTCAGACTTTGCCTCCTCCAACCCAGAATATATTTTTAGACATGTCAGGTCACAACTATTTAATTTTTCTACTTTCTCCCACACATCAAAACAGAATCTAAGCTGTTCCTCCCCATCCCGTAGCCCTTCCCTGAGAAAGGAGAACTTTTAAAAAAACCAAAAACAGTGCACACCTAAATACGTTGCAATATAGAAATACAGCTCATCTCGATCTTGAGGGTTGTAGAATTTTAAGTAGATGTCAGAACAGAGGTCATTTTCTGTGCAAAATACTTCTAGTCCCTTAGAAATTCAAGAAAGAAAAAGATTAAAGTCTAAAATTCAACAATAGCACATTAGTGACTGATTTCAGTTACTGATCTTAGGTTATAGTTGTTCCCATTGAATTTGGCAGCAGTTTTGTCCAAGTATTTTGCTATTTATAAATATTCCTCCCCTGCCCACACAAGAGATTGAAGTCAGTTTAAGGACTCGATATAAAATTTGTCCTATAGGACAGAACCAAAATAAGCCCCTTGGATCCATCAGGCATGTAGCTGGGAAAAAACAAAAAAAACCACCCCCCACAAAAACCAAAAAAAACCCCCAAACACCCCACTCAGCCATCCTTTCCCCCCTAGTTTTGTTAAAAGTAGACTTTCCATTTATATCATGTTAAAAACAGAACTGTGAAAGAATGCAACTAGGACTCCATGGCTAAACTTTGTACCACTTCTTTCCCATTCCTCATAGTCGTATCACATCACACAATGCAATTTCTTCCCTGTTCACTGAAGTTGTATGGCACCTTTCAGCTGACATTTACTGATATAGTTACAATACAAAAGAATATATTGTTTGAAAAGTCATTAGGGATGCCAATGTTTAATAAGCTGACCACGTATTTCAGCTTTCTGAAGCCAGTGAATACACTGTGTAGTCCCAAAGAGACATTATGATAAATGGAAGAAGTTGGCCTTACTTCACTGCAGAACTGCACTACAGATTAAAAGAACATGGGACTACGATTAAGTTTTGATCGCAATTCACACATTAAATAAAAAATGTTAAGCAACTTTTTACCAGCCTTAACACCTGGCTTAGTTTTCAATTACACCAAACTGAAATAATCAATGTAGCCATGAAAGAGGTCCCCTTTATCCTACAGGTAGATAGTCTGCAGTCTCTCTCTGCTTTTGATTTCTACTTTGTCAACACAATGAGAATAAAGACATTCTAAGTGGCAAAAAGAAATGCAGGCCTGTACTTCTAAAATACCTTCCCCCTTCCGCTCTATCAACTAACACCTGCAATTTCAGAGAAAGTCTGACTGGTATTAGCAATGCATATAACTAGAAATAAAAAGCTCCAGCTTACCACTGGCATTAGACCATGACGTCTTTTATAGATGCGACGGACATTGTGCAATGTTATTTGCACCACAGGTTTCTGTAGGATAAAAATTTAGAAAAAGTGCCAAGGCCATTAGTGCTACATAGGTAGTACTACATTAATCGATTTTAGAATTATGAAGGTTTTTCTCTATTGGAGAGATATAACATCTGATATCATTTGCATACATCATTCTCATTCCTCTGCCACTAAAGAAATAGTTACTTTAATAATAACTATTTTGCTATTGCCAGCTGTTTGATCTTAAGGGCAAGTTAAGTGGCAACTCCATTGCTTATTTCTAACCTCTGTCCTAAAAGACACTAGTCAGAGATATGGTAGACAAATTGAGGAAATTGCCAGAATATGGAAAGAGTCAGCTTCCTAGCTAGTTATACCACCTTATGGACAAACATGAAATAGCATTTCTAATGTAAAACACCAGATGGCAGTGGATCATACATACTTCATCATTCTGCATTCACAATATACCCAAGATCTGTTATAAATCTCATTCTAAGCTTACAATAGTGCTTGTCCTCTACACTGTATGTGAAGAGACTATGCAAATTTGAGGAAAACAGCTATACATTTTTCATCAGCATCCAAGAAGATTTAACCTGGCTCTTTATCATGTGTTCTTATAGCGAGTTTTCTTATGAGGAATAAGTTATATTTTTCATAGGAGAGCAGGATGGAGAAGCCATACATGTATTTCCTAGCTAATTACTTACTGGATACCCATTCAGAGGTTGGAAATACAGGTTTGCATCAGTGACACACACATGACCTGGATTAGTCACTAATGGCGTCACCATTTCTGCTTCACATTCCATATGTAACGTTTCAGAAATGCTCTGAAATCTATAAGAAAGCAGGAATAAGTTTACCAGTCTTTGTTCCTGCTTAACTGAAATGGTCTTTTAAACTGCTCTAGAAATATTTTTATGAGCACTTTACTGAATACCTAAAAAAAAAAAAAAAAAAAAGTACCCTGAGAATATTTAACAAAGTTCTTTCCTCACAGTTATTTTTCCTTCTGTTGAGCACAAAATTCTTATACCTCTCTACAATACTCCGATGCAGCTATCAAGTCTGTGCACTGGCAGCTCCACACACACACACACACACCATTTCATTTTTCAAAAATTTTACCTTTGTGCCAAACAACTTGTGAATTAAAAAGAAAGACATTTTGAAGTATAAATTGCAAGATTTACCTTGGATACTGGAGGACTTACTATCCTCTATGGCAGGGCTGCCTAACTTCAAAGTGGCTGGGAGTCACATACCCCAGAAGCCACACTAGCAGAGGGTGCACACCTCACGGGCTGCACCAGGGTGACCCAGGCCCACCCGACCCTACCCCCAGGCCACACTCAGACACTCCCCCCCACCCCCCACTAACTTCTGCACCATGTAACCTACCCACCTACTGAACCCATAAACACTCCATTCCCCTCTACTGCACAGCACACCCATGAACCCTCTCCCCCCTGCTGTAATGCATGCCTGAGAAGCTTCCCCACTTCCTGCTGCAACTCTTGCCCGTATCTCCTTCTGCATTGCAGGCCCCAGGCTCACCCCCAGCTCCGTATGTTACTTCACTGCCCAGACCCCTGGGCCAGGGGCAGAAAACAGCAGCTGGATGAGGAAGGGAGAGCCCAGAGACTCCAACTGGAGAGCATGTACTGCTGGGCAAGAGCCCAGGAGCCTCAATTTAATACCTCACAGCTGCATGTGGCCCATGCTGAACATAACATGCTACAGTTCTGGGCCACAATGCAAGCCTAAGTAAATGTTCTATATTAAAGTACTTATGCTGTAGTTAATAAGCATTTGCTCAAAGTTAGAATTAATTCTAGCATCTCAAATGAACTAAACGTGCAGTACAAAAGCACAAAAAATAAGTTATTGAAAACATACCTGTTTTTATCAAATGATGTTCTAGCCAAACGTGACTGCAATATAGCAGTTATCTAATGAAAGAAGGGTAAAGTTTTTTATGTTCCTAATTGCAGTTGCATCAACATCAATAAAAGCATGCTCATAGGAGGTGTCAAAAGTTTACCATGGCAGCCTGATCTCCCAGTTCATCCAGATGAGAGGCCCTGTAAAGCTATTTTAGAGAGAAATCAGTGTGGGTGATGAAACAAATACCATATAGGACTAAATCTGTTTTCTGACAATTCAGAAGTCAAGTAAGAGCACAAAGGACACACCGCAGTCTTGCAGACAGAATGCAAAGAGAGGATTCAGTCATTTACTCTAAAGATAGAGATAACCATTTCAAAGTTTTGTTAACAGTTTCTTTACAATCAACTGCTACCAGGAAATGAAAGTTTTTATAAAGGGAAGTGCAAAACAGTTTTTAGAAATATGCCATTTGCTTAGGGTTTTTGAATTAGGGTACTCCAACCTATTTGCTTTCTGAATATAAAACTGTTCAATCTATTTGGTTTGAAGACAGACTCTTGCTGTATTATAAACTGAAGCTAAAAAAAGTGTGTACCTGAAGCAGAGTCTGTATAACATCCTCCACCTTCCCAGCAACATCCAACTGAAAGACGTATTCATTTTTACCCTAATAAAACAAAGTGAAAACAATACTGGATAGAACACTAAAATTAAAGCTAACCAACCCCCCCCCAACAATATATTTTTTAAAGCTGGCAGCATTCCTGAAATATTTTGAATTTCACACTCATGGGAAACTCTGTAAATATACTACATGTATATTTTCTTTGCAATAAATATTCCCTTTGAATTATATTTTGCAAGTTATTCAGTATTTAACAAACGTTTGAAAAGACATTTTCAAAAAATAGCATTAGAAGCAAAGTCTCAAGTACTTATGCATCTAACATAGCAAATGTTTTTTTAAAAAGTGGCAGGACCCATTTTAGAGGATAGTGTAGCTTTGCACAATGCAGAAAAAGGTTTTCAGTCAACAACTGCCTTAAAGGATAAAAGCATACAGATTAACTGCAGTATAGTTCTTTTTTCCTTCAGACATTTTACTTCCTTGTTCAACACCCTAGAAATAGAGGTTTAATTTGAACTAACTTGTCTTTAGGACTGAATAGTATTACATCAAGTGAGTATACACATGCACGTGCTTTTTAATAAAAAATGCAAAAGATTTGAAGAGTAAAATAGGTTTTGAACAATGGAATATGGGTACTAAAAAGTTAACCTCTGCAAACTCAGGGAAAAATAACTGCACAAAACCAGATGATTTTCAGCTCAATGTAATAGTCACAGTTTACAGAAATCTAATAAGTAAAGCAATAATGTAAAGAGAAAGCAAGACACATCTCAAAGAATTTGGATTGGGGAATAAGAAAAAGAGATTTGAGAAAAAATAAGTTCTAGCACGTATGTAACTAGAGGTCCCCTGTGGCAGATTTCAGGACTGTCCCATTGTATTACTATGAATACCTCTGAGAAATCAGGGGGCCTTTTATAGCTATGTATAGGGTGGTGGATTTATAGGCAACAATGACAAAGACCGTTTTCCCAAACACATGGAAACATAATTCAGAACTACTACACAGATTTTAAAAGGGAGATTGGATGAGTGATTTCAAAGTACAGATACCTCAGAGGGCATTTACAAGGTGTACTGCTGTTCATTATAGGAACATGAATTTGTAGGCTGTGTCACTCAATTTTCCTCTTACAAAAGAGAAGACAGAACACTGTGCAACTTAAATTCTTGTACCAGTTTGCTTTTTACTAGCAACTTTAAATAAGAATGCAATTTTTTGGTGTTTGAACCTATGCCCTATTCTTCCAAAGGAAATACAAAAAAGCTTGTTATTTTCTCTTTCATTTCTCTTCACTTGTTCTGGTTTGAACCACTGATTGAGAAGCCTATAAATGTATAAATACTCCTGAAGTTTGCTTCAGTATCAGGTCATGGAAGACTAAGACTTTTGACAAAGTTACCTCAAAAATCTTAATGTCCATCAGATAAAATGGAAAAATTATTCTAAGTGTTTTGATTTTACTCCCATATTCTTCAACACAATAATTAAATAATCTGATTCTTACAAGGATTTTTATGAACTGTACTTTTGTTCTTGAATCGGCAAAAAACCATAAGAAAGGGTTCACTTACTCTTTCAGTTTTGTACGGTGCAATAATGTTTCGTTCTTTAATGAGATGAACCTAAAAAAAGATAATATAATTTGATTTGTGAATTATCATTTGGTGCAATATGTAGATAAAGAATGCAAGTATGTGTGTTCCTGGATGCAAGGAGGGGGGCAGCAGAGGAATGCAGTGGAATTCATGAATTTGGAAGTTGGAAGAAGGAATTACAGTGGCTGGAGGACAGGAATATGAGAAATGCTTTATCACATCCAAAAAGAGACCTATCCCATTCTAGAATGTAGCCACTACTCGATACTACAAGAAACCTAGAACTGGATATGTATAAACCTATCTATAGGTTAAGTTCTTCTTAATTTAAAAGTTATGCTTCTTAATTTAAAAGTTATGTCTTAAAAGTATTAGAACTCATATCTACTCTAAGTCTTTAAATCAAACTGATTTTAAACCAAGCAAAAGCTAAAACACTTTTAGTAGCTGATATACAATTTTTAAGCCTACATAGTAGGTAAATGTCTGAAATTATATGCATTATTTATTCCATTCGATTTCACTTTAACTCCCACAGTAAGAACCGTTAGACAATAGAACAAGATGCCCAGGGAAGTTATAGAATCTCCTTCAATAGAAGTTTTCAAGGCCATGATTTGTGCTGGAAAAAAACCCTTTTTTCCTGGCACAAAAAAAGTGAACATATTACAGGTGTTCAAGCAATTTGTAGGAGAAAAAAGAATGATTCCACACAAACTTTTTTTAAACAACTTTGCTGTTTTCCAGCATACATGTAATGCCTGTTCAGTTATAGGTAGGGAGATGGGTATCCCTCAAGACTTCAACTCTCCCTCCCACCTCCAAGGAAAAGAGAGAGAATGAACAGTTTAGATATCCCACACCCGGGTGCAAGCTGTCAGGTAGCTCTGAAAGGAGCAGACTGCTGCAGATGCTTGAGTAGTCCTGGCTCTCTCCAGCACTGTTCAAACAGCTTCATGGCTCTCCCCACTCCCCATCCTTTGACCAGCACCAGGGAGCTGAGGAACTGCTCAAAGCATGGCACAACTTCCCTTCCCTTCCCTATTCCCCCTGCCTGTTCAGCCAAAGAGCACAGCAGGCAAGCAAAAGGGTGAAGGGATGGGGTTAGGGTTAGGAAATTCCCCCCACCATTGCAAGAGCTCTGGCAAAAACTGGAGCTCTGGCAGTACTACCAGGGGTGATGGGACAAAGAAAGCAGCTCTCTCCTACCAGATATTCACTGACAGGTCTGCCCCCTTTCCTGGAAAGGAAGGCTCTTGATAATTGGGTACTCCTGGGAGGAGAGAACAAAGAAGCAGCCCACTATCACCCCTTGGCTGAAGAGCAGGCCTTTTTGGAGCTAGAATGCCTGTACGCTCCCCCTCGCCACATTTTGTGGCACTGCAAATTCATGACTGTTTGGTGTCTTATCAAGGACAGTAGAGAAGTAGCACATCCTACATCTGTGCAGGGGCTGGACGGGATGACCCCTAAGAACCCCTCCAACAGCATAATTGTAAGTACTACTTATTACAACGCAGATGCAATTCATGGGCATCAGTAAAAAAATGCCTTTGTAAGAAGGTTATTTACAGATGTTCAGTTGCTACCAGAGAATCTCCATCTCCACACAAGCAGCTGTTCAAGCTTTTTCTCACAAAGCAACAAGTGGCCACTCCAGAAGAAAAACAACACTGGAACAAGGAGATTTATTCTCCCAAGACAAACTTTCTGTATACTTTCCCACAGCTTAACACCTCCTAGAGAACAGAGGTAAAAACTCCCATTCCAAGACTGGGGTCACCTGAGGCTGGAGAAGGAACCAAGGCAGCTGCTACCCTTCTCCCATTGACCACCTACTTCTCACACCAGCATTCCCAGTGTGAGAAGCAGGCAGGGGCTTGGCTCCTTCTGTTTGGCTCCCAGCACCTGGCAGCAGATTGCAAAGAGCATTGCAGCCTCTGCCTGCTTTCCACACCAGTCCCCAGGATGAGAAGAGGGCAGGGGTTGCCCTGCTGCTCCCTCTGCTCTGCTCCATAAGACCAGGAGCAGAATGGTGAAGTGGTTGCTCCAGACAGGAGGCTTTGCCTTGCTGCTCCCCTCTCCTCCTGGATCAGTCCCGGATGGGAGAAGAGCTTGGAGAATGGGCTGGGGGCTGTGCCTCGCTGCCTCCCAGTCCAATCCAGGAAAGGAGAAAAGCAACTGCCACTGCTCATTGCCTCTTCTGTTTTCATTACTGTAGTTACACTGGGTAAAAATATCAGCATAACCTCTAAGACTTTTCCAGGGTAAGCAAGGTGCTATTTTTTTATTTATATACATCTATATATTTTACAGTTGCAAGTAAAAGTGAAGCATACACTTATTTCAGCACAAAATAAACTTCTGCATCTTTTACTAAAATATTTACCACTTAGAAATCCACCAGAAAATGACCATAAGATGTTAACTAAATCAGGTGAAAAAAAAAGGTGATTCACCCTGGTCACAAAGGATTTAAAGGAAAGTGTTCCCATTTTTCCTAAAAGAGTTGCTTTTAAAAATTTCAAAATCAACTGTATTTTTAATTAAAGCTACTGTATCTATAGTTTATAGATATTAACCGTAATTAAGACACTCCTGTCAAAATATTACTTGTACTATTTTTAAAATCATCTACCGATTAGTGCTGAACATGCACTAGAGCCCAATGTTTAGACAGTCTTCCCATCTACCTCAATGGCAGGACTTTTTGCAAAACTAACATGTTAAATCCCTATGATAATGAAGTGTTGAAAAACTATAAGACGTAGCAAGACCAAAATTAGTAAGTCTCATAGACAAAAAACACTTAAGAAAAGCATTATTCTTCCTTTCTCAAGTTACTTCTGAAAATATTGTCTTTATTATGAAATTTCCCAATAAAAACTTGTGATGCAGACTCAGCACGGCAAACTATGATCTTTTCAGGTAGGTTTCTTGAAATACTAAATTTGTGTTTCATATAAGGTTGCAGGTGTTTTATGGCTGTTCTTGTTTCCAAGATACTTTAATAACAATAATGGTGAATATCCCCCCTTAACTAACTGTGTCTAATACTGATTTTAGTAAATACTGAACAGAAAAAAATTCTTATTTGCCAAAAAAAATTGGGGACGTCTTACCTGATTTGATGTGATAGAAATCCCTCCAGATATCTCCCTAAAACATAAATATAGTATATTTGAAAAGCAGAATTCAACTTACTAAAACCAAAAAATGTATGCATCTGAACTTCTTAAAATTCACAAACCTTGCAAAATGCTTATTTGCTTCATTGTCTTCTGGTGCTTCTATACTAAGACAGTCTCTCAGTGGTATCTGTAACAAATTATAGAAATACAGTTGATTTTAAAATGCATTTTAAAAGGAAACCAAGATACTACCAGGTTATAAGACCATACAACTTACTTTAATAATAGGGTGGATATTGTCATCAGGTTCAAAAATAACCGACTTGGAACAGATTTTTAGTGAACCTCTTATTTGCCTAGAAATGAAAAGAAAATCATGATGATAATGCCAAATCATTATACAGTATAATGGCAAAATGATTTTAATGAATTTTTAAATAAATACAAGTAGATGGGTTTTCTACCTTTCACCTCTACAGCCTTTGTTTATATGATTAGCTGTATGCTGTTCAAAGTAATATTCTTCCAGATTAAGGAGCAGTAAGGAAAACCTATAAATGAAAAAAAAGTTAAGAAAATATATAAGAAGCTTTCTTCATAAAAGAGAACAGTCTGTGCTATTTTTAATTGAACTACACTGTCAAATGGGCACAATTAAAAGCATTAAAAATGTGCTGGAGCTTCTCTCACTTGAAAATATCTAAAAGTGTTGTATTTACACCTGACATGAAGAAAAAATAAGTTTTCTATCCTACATCTTTTATTAGTTTTTTTCAGGAGTTGAGGTTGTTGGCCTCATACCCCACACAAAAGATGCCTGGCAAAGTACAACAAATGCAGAGAGTCTGCATGATGAAACAAAATAGTAATGGTATGAGACTAATAACATTTGCCACTTCATGGAACATGATTAAAAGTACAACATTCCTACGTAAGAAAAATATATATAAGGACTCCTCATTTTCTCCTGATGGAAGAATTTAAAACCATACTGGCTATGCAGAGAAGGCATACAAGACAAATTTTGGAAACTGAGGCAGAAGGTATCAGACCTTGAGGTAGACCAAGGCAACAATGGCAAGATAACATAAACACTGATCTGGAAGGGCTAGGTGAAGATGTGACAAAATAAAAGGAGATTGAACAGGACAGGAGAAGGCTATAGTCAAAGTGGAAGGCCTGCAAGACCAGGGCCAGATCGTTTTGATTGTTGCGTTGTTTGTAAAACCTTTAACTGGGCCTTCTGTAGAAACAGTAGTGTGCGATGATAACGCATATGCACAAGGCCCCAGCCTTATTCAGTTCAGGCTGGAGTTGATGTACGGATCATTCCAGATTGTACGGTGAAGTCGGTTTCATCTGTGGCAAAAGCTAGAAAGCATCCCGTTAACAAAGGGGGTGGGGAGAAGGAAGAGAGAGGATTATTTTGTGACTAACGCAGTTGAATGTTTCACTAAGAACTGGATCCTACTCTTACTTCTCTGTTCCTTTGGGATGCTGGGCAATTTGCTTAAACCAATATTTTCACAACTGGGGCCAGGTCCTAAAGGATTAAGTGACCTAACATGCCTAAGTTCAAAACTGAGATCTAGGACACCTTCTCTGCAGTTGCCTAGTTCTGGAGGTGCTTAAAAATTCAGTAGTTAAATCTATGACTTTCAAATTCCCTAGATGTCTGGCTACTCAGGATGGGGCAGTGCTGTTCTAGCCTCCCCTACAGTTCCTCTCCAAATGCAAACTCCCCCACAATCCACCCTCAAGCCCCACCCACAAAGGCCCCCACCCACTTATACCATACCACACCACCCCAAACCCCTGCACAAGCATCACTCCCACAAACCCTACACAGGTCCAGCAGGCGTGCATCCCCATGGGACCACAGGTCCAAGGTGGCAGATGCTGTCGCAGGTAGCAACAGGTCACAGCCAGGCAACAGCTCCTACTGCCAGACTGCTGCAGTGGGTAGAAGGTGCAGGGGCCACTCTAGATTAGGGCTGCTTCAACAGTTCAGCTGGCACAAGGTATCTGGGGACACTAGCCCCAACTGGCCAGGCATCAGAAGCCCCTGAGGGTGAGTAGCTCTGAGCTACTCACCAGGGAAGTTCTCTACAGTGCTGGGGCCAGCATAGGTGCTGGCCCCAGTCTCTAGCTCCCCCATCTGAAGGTCCAGGAGGAGCTGGGCAGAGTCAGTTTGCCCCCAGTGGCACAATTTGCCCCACACTAAAGTGTTTGTTCAGACACGTATGCTGAGGCACAAATCCTCAGTACAAGTTTGTGCTGCTGCTATCCGAGCTGCTGCAAGGGCACATTACTGCATGTGTGGATGTGCCCAGAGATTTCAAATAGAAATCCAGAGTTGTGGTCTTTCCCATGTTTTTTTTTGCAACAGAAAAATGCACTATTTTCTATAGCCAAAAAAGGAGTGAAAATTAAAAGCTAGCATATTCTAAGGGGTGGCTTGAGTTTATATTGGGGTGCCTCATGATTGAGAACCGGTATCCTATCTAAGAGAGAAAGGTTTGAATACTGGAGAGGAGGTCAAAGATAGTCTCTGGGCTCAATCTGGCCCATGGAGGCCTGTGAAGCTTCCCAAAGAACTGGAAGTTTGCCACCTAGATGAGCTATAGCAATGTTAATTGCCATTTGTGGAGCTGCAACAATTGATGCTGGTGGTGGGAGGTGTGGCTTCTGCAAAAACTACAGAAGTTGTGACAATTAATACTATCAAATTTCCAGCCCCATTCCAGGCCAAATGACGCTACTCCATGGCACAGAACCAGCTCATGGACTGGCCCCATGCAACTCATTTGCCCCATTGGGCTGGATGAGTTTGCACCCAAGTTTTATTTACTCTACACCAGCGGACAACATATGGGAAAAAAAACCCGAAGAGAAAACAATATACCGAAGTACTCATTAAGAGAACATCCTGTGCACTGGACTCCTGGAAAATAGCCATTAATTACATAATCATAGTGTGTCATAATAATCATAGTGTGGCTATAATCCTATTGGCCTGATCCAAGGTCTATTTAAGTCAATAAAAATATCTCCATTGACTTCAATGTTCTTTAAAGGCCCTAAGTGTCCTTTAATTTAGACCCTTTGGTGCAAGTATATGACCGGAAACACTTGACAGTTATGCTGCCTCCCTATAAACAAAGTTTTTTTAATAGTTACATCCACAAACTAAAGGGTCACCGTTCAATTTTGCTGCTCAAGAATGCTTGATATGAGACAATACAACTTCAGTAATACATACTTCATTTAGCATTTTATTTTGCATATGGAACTGAAAGGAAGAAAACAGCAAGAAAAATGCAAGACATTTTGGAAGCAATATACTTCAAAGCAAAAAACAAAAGGAAAAGCTTGCTGAGGCCATGGACAGGAATGCATTTGAATCGCACCAATTCCACTCCAATTTTGAGCACTCCAAATTCAGTGCCATACAGATTAATTGCACCCCTCCCCCTGCCCCCAGTTCCCCTCCACCCCACCAGAACACTTGTTATAGGCCAGGGGTGATCAGAGTTACTGACCCTGGGAGCAAGAGAACAGGGGAAGGGAGGTGGCTGCTGAGTGACCCAGAGTAGAGGTGATCACCCTCCTACCCTGCACCTCTGAGCCACTCTGGTTTTTCCCACAGGGAGGGAGGAGGGCAGGATCAGGGCATGCTCCCCACAGGGAAAGCTGGAGCAGCAGGAGGTGCTGGGCTGCGCTGTCGCCAAGGCTGGAGTCGCCTTGGGTAGAAGTGGGCAGGGCTTCAGCCAATTTCCAGAGAGCTGCAAGTACCGTGCTGATGAGCCGCAGTTTGGCCACTGTGGTTATAGGTGGTTGCTCAGTCTTCTGGCATCCTACAGTTCTTCATTTCTCTTCCCCTCCCACACACCCAGACCCTAGGAAAAGTAGGGAGCAGGTGAGACAGCCAGGAGTACTCTTGTCCACCAAGCTGTGCTTGGGAACCTCTGGAAGCTACGAGGCATGCAAAGAAACATTCACTCCAGTCCCCTGGCCCCAGAAGACCAACCCCCTGGAGCATTCAGAGCATTTCAGGAAGAGCTTCAGTGATGTTCCTCATTTTCTGAGGATCATTTTTTTGATACTCTTGGCCATTTTTGAAGTTCTGTTTTGGCTGTACATGCCTGCACACACAGTCTGAAGCACTTCAAAGGCATGTCAAATATTTCAAACAGTAGGTCTGTCTTGGCCCCCTGAACTACACAAGTGAGGCCAGATTTCCAGAGCTTAAATTCCATGTAGGCAGCTAGTAAAATGCAAAATGTCTGCCACCCCGATGTACTCAGTGCTTTTGGACTACCAAGCCTTAAGTACAGAAGGTGAACACTTTTAAAAAAAACACTCTACATTTAAAATCTAATAACTGCTTTTATTCAGAGAGAAAGATAACTGGAATCACCACACACCTAAGATCTTAAAATTTGGCTTCTATTTGGGTAGAATAAGATCAAAGAACTTCAGTTTAAAGCTGCATCCACAAGAGAATACTTTTCAGTATGCCATTTTAATACTACCAGAGATGTGAACAAACTGCAGACTCAGTGTATTCTTTTCCTAGATCAGGACTTAACTATCCTTCCAGTTCTGGAGTTACAGCAGTCAAAATAAGCAAACACAACAAAATGGATTACAACAGGCAATACCTAGCTTTTGTCCATGTGCACTACAGCTGTTGGTAAAAGCAAAACAGTCAAAACACAATATGACAGTTCAGTCCAATAAAATCTTTGCAATGGGCAGATTGCAGCAAAGGGGGTACATGCATATATAATGTTTTCCACAAAGTGATGGCAATCAGCATCAACCAAGGGAACTTGGGAAACTATACAAGTTACTGAGCTAATCTTAAGTTAAATATTTCTTGTGGGAGGTGTGGGAGGATACCTTAAAACAGGAGGCACAGTTATATCAATATATTTAAAAAAATGAAAAAGGCGAGAGTGAGGAATTCAACTGATATTAAAGTTAAACTAATTAGCCTATTTCCAAAACAGAAAGAACTGAAATACTATACTACACAATGACTCGCTTGCAGTGAGGTAGCTTAACCAACTCCTCAAAATGCTAGAAAAAGAAAGAGTCAACTAAGGTTGCTATGTTTATTTACTGATGTGATGAGAGCTGTTCCCCAATCCCAACAATAGCACCTGCTGCCATGCCACATGTGCAAGGCAGAAAGTGCAAGTTTGGGATTGGGGATCAGATCCAAATTGTGCCATTACTACTTGCCAGTACATGAGGAGCACCAAATCTTGATCCCTCCGCACTGCCAAGTTGAAAGCTACGGCTGGGACCAACAATCAGCTGATTGTTGGTCCCAACCCTGGAACCATTTCAGAGTCTTGAACTGGCTCCAGTGAAATTCTGGCAGCCAAGGCAGACAATGAGCCTATTTTTGGTCCTAGCCTTGGGACCACACCATGGCTGGTGGAGACTCCAATGTGGTCCTGGGGCTGGGAAAGCTATCTATGCATGCAGCTTCAAATTAAGACACAATGGAAGCCAGCCACAACATTATTAGACTCATTTTGCTGAATAATTGTGTGGCTGCTTCCACATTCTGTGGCTCTATTAATTGCCTGAACATGTGACTGGGTTACTAGTTAAGGCACAATTAACAGGTTATAGATTTCATAGATTTCATGGACATTAGGGCTAGAAGGGACCTTGGAGGATCATTGAGTCCAGCCCCCTGCGCCCAAAGGGCAGGAAGTCACCTGGGGTCATAGGATTTTTTTCCTTTTAGTGAAGCAAGCCTGATATTTGGCTCATCCCAGGTAAAAAAAAACAAAACAGGCAAACACGAAGTCCCTTCCTATTCTATTAAAATAGGACCTAGAAGTCCCAACTAAGATCTGAGCCTCATTGTGCCATCAGCTGTACCAATATCAATAGCAAGACAGGTGGCCTCTGTCCAAAGGTCTTAAAACCTAGACTGACCACACAGAGAGCAAGCTAGAAGAGAAACTGAGGCACAGCAGCTTGCCGCAAGTCGCATCTTAAGTGTAATGTCTGCCATAGACTTAAGTGGAAGCACTCCTTTTCCAGGAAATAACACCTCAGTCCAAAGAACAGTTACAGAAAAGTGCTTAAGCCCATAGTCATGAGCATCAGAAGTCATCAACCCCAGAAAAGCAGAGAGATAACACAGGCTTTTGGCTAAGACTTCCTATGAATGCATATTTAAACTTTCAGGATGCCTATACGTGAGCGCCAAGGCTGCTCTGACATGCTGGAATTCGAGCATGTTGGAGCAGATTCTATTAATCAAGTCAATTGGAGTGTGGCAGTTGCATGAGATGCAGGAGGCTGCTACACCACGGCATCAGTGCCCTTGTGCATAAAAATGGCAGCAGGGGTGCTTGAACAAAAGCTCTTTCAGTGAGTTTTAGTTCAAGCACCCCGCTGCCATTTTTAAGTGCAGGGATGCTGATACAGAAGACATGGTGGCACTTTAATTAGAGCAGCTAACTCTTGAAGCCACTCTAATAAAAGCACTGCCCCTGCCGCACCCCTTGCAGCACATATAAGAGTGCCCTTAGTTTTCAGCAATCATTTATACCACCACCACTAGAAAGAAAGGTGGTAAAATCCAGGACACATATCCAAGATGTACACAAAAATACTACAGGGCACTTCTAGTAGCTGGGAAATGCATACTAAGCCTGACCTTACACCATGTTATGTGCTGTTTATAAGACTTTTACACCTCATAAATACTTCTTATATAGCCATTTTCATCCATAGATCTCAAAGACAATCAGTTTAATTACTGTCATCTAACATGAGCAAACTGAGATACCCGAAAGATCTTGTCCAAATCACCAAATGTACCAGTGGCAGAGCCAGCTCTAGAATCCATATTTTCCCAAGTCCAAGTCCAGTGTCTAGTCCATTAGGCCAAACTGACTTGTACAGTACAAATAAAAAGCCTTGTGATGAGCAGCCCTTCACAGCATCATGCAGACAATTTTGTGCACAGACTGAAACTGCCAAGTAAAACAAGAGACAGTTGCCATACTGTGAGATTTCCAAGAGATTCTTTCACGGAACAAGAAGTACTACATTACAACTATATTAACTGGCATAACTGAATAATAATTCAAAAGTTTATTTTGTGCCTAGTATGGGCATCCTGCTGTGAAGGATTTTTTTAAAACAACTTTGCGATAATAAGTAAACAAAAAAAACCATTCCAAATAAATGCCAAATCCTAGTATTAGCTATACTTTGCGTTTTGAAGCACCACACTTAACGAGAATCAGATAAAATGAGGAGGACGGTGTCAATGCCCCAATGAGAACCCATTTCTACCACACTATTCAGAGATACTCCTGAGATATCTTCAATTAATAGGTGCTTGAACATGTCCTACAACCTCCACTCCAGGACCCGTTTCTGCCAAATCAACCTATTTGTAGTGAGAGAAGACAGCTACAGAGTTCTTCATTAAAGAAAACAAAATAAAAGCTCTACGTCTACTCAGTGCTTTCTTCCATGGTGTACATTTATTGGAGGAAGTGTGATGTTACTTAGTATTTCCCACATAGGCAGTTTTAAGCTTCATCTCTGAAAACTGTTTTGCATGGATGAATTTGTGCACTTATGCAGCCTGAATGAAATTAAGGGGCTATGCAGAACAACTTGCAGAAGCAAAAATCTTCAGCAAAGTCTAGAATCAGCAAATTATTCCTGCAACCTAAAACAGTTTAAAGTAACGATCTCTAAAATGTGATTAAAGCATCTTTAAATAAGAAGTGCAACTCATTACTGACATCCGAACAATAGCTGCCCCTACACTTCTGTTTATATTTTGCAATATGACGACGAAAGAAGGTTATCAGTTTAGAAGAAAAGTAGAATGATTATTTTCAGAATCCATCTGCAAGCTTTTATGCTGCCAATATATTATACACAAAACAGAACGCTAATGCAGAAACAGATAAGTCTCCTGAACAGGAAGCACAATAGCATGCAAGACGTGAGCCAAAAGAATTCCATTTATACAAGATCCTTGTATCTAATGCCAGAACAAGGAGCTAAATTTGCCCCCATCTGTGTTCACGGCCAATGGGCTACAGAACTTAATTTGTAATTGAAACAATGATCTAACAGAAAAGACAAACACTTGCCATACTTGTAAATTATAAATTTGCACACTGGTAAATTTTGTAACTGAAATTAGTTAACAGGAAGCATTGCTTGCTTGTTAGAAACCTTTACAAACTTCAAAAGGCATATATTTCTAGTATGTACAAAATAGAACAAGTCAAAAGACTACAGTACGTTCTTCAATTTTCTTCTCTTATTGTTTCATGCTTTTTGTGGATCAGAGAAACAAACATGGATGCTTACAATTTCAATAGGATCTCTCTGCTTTCAGTCTATTAGGAGACCTCACACAAAGTGAGAAGTTTGTTTTTGTTTTGTTTTTTAAGTGAAACAATGCTGTCTGGCTTTCATGCAACTTGTGTGCACACGATTCTTTTATGATTTTTTCTGAGGTTTGTAAACTATAGAGAAAGGTTTATGAAATCAGATACTAAAGAAAGATAAATCGATTGATAAATTATTCTCGTACAGTTTAAAAGCCATTTTCCATTGCACTTGTACATAAGGTAATAGCTACTTGTTATAGAATCAGTTTCTTAAAAAGCAGTTAAGAGTACTTTTAGATACAATGCCTGCTTCCAAATCAATTTTACTCTTTTTACCATGTCTTGCATAACTTTGTTCCCACATTAAAAAAAGCCACACCCAGAGGGAACTAAGAAAGAAATTGACTATACATAATTTTTAATCAAAAGCACAAAATGAAGAAAGGAAAAACAATCTTTCAATTTATAGAGCTACAGCAGTCAAGATGACACATTCACTGATTACTGGAAAATCAGTGAGAACATAAATTAATTTTTCTTGGATTGTGTAATTGCATTTAATTGTTCAAATTAGAAACAAGTTTATATTCAGGATAAGGCAAGGTAATATATGAAGGGGGATAAAACCCTCTCCATTACCTACTTACAGTGGTTTAAGAGCCCTGCTAGCAGTGATGGTAACAGACCTACAGGTAACAGTGGACTGTGAAATAGGGTAGCAGAAGACCAGTACATTTTACTAGTTCTCCATTTAACACAACAGGAAAAAAAAATAAAGAAACCCACCAGAAAAATAACATAGCTGGTGGAACAGAACTGTTCTCTTTCCCACTCTTAATTTTTGGTTAAGAAGTTTTCCTCCTCCAGCCCCTTGCCCCCACAGTCAGCAAGGGTTTTTTTCTATGCTCTGTGTACCTCACCTCCACAGCCTTGACATACCCAGGAGTCAAACCCTGGTCCCTTTGGCAATGCGCAAGATTATCCAAGGAGTCCTGAATCCTACCAGAACCTTCAAGAAAAGTAAAGCAATCCAACAGATACGTGCATCTATTGCATACTTAAAGCTTTAACTGTTTTACCCTGGCTTCCCCTATCCACATGAGGCCTGGTTCATTACACATTCAGTCTGCCTCATCATCACATGGTTTTTCTAGCCAAGTGTGAAGAGCGGCTGTGCAACCATCAGCTGCAGAGAAGCACTGGCATCAGGAGTCAGACAAAAAACTAGAATTCTTGGTTCCAAAATGATACTCTTTATTAGACGAGCTGGGGAACTGCAAGAAAACTGTCCTTTTCTGCAAGCTTCTGGGATCAAAGTCCCTTCGTCAGGCTCTGGTAAAAGTACAGATGGTACAAGATGGTAAAAAGCATCATTTTGGAACCAAGAGTTCTAGTTTTTTGTAGGCCAACATGGCCACCAAGTACACCCCTGACATGGAAGATACTGAATTTTAGCCGATTCTGGATTAGAAACATCCAGAGTGGCATTTATAAAGGGCTCACATGCAACTAGTTTACCATCCCAGACCTACTGCAACCATCCCATCCCCACTGCTCCTGGCCCTGCGGTTACTCAGACAGGAGGCAGGTGTGCCGCAGCGTTATATCTCCATTGGACGTCAAGTGGTAGCATCACAATAATCCATTCACTGAGGCTTTCCGAATAAAGGTAGAGAACTAAACATATGGTTTTCAACCACAAAGACCCCTAGGACAACCACCTCACAAGAGCGTCAACACCACCCAACTGAGCACACAAAAGACCACCAGCTGGAGGACGACCACCCTCAGTCGGGTGCACCACAAGAACCTCTCGAGGGTGCCAGGAGCACCCCGAGGGGCGGACACATGATTCACTAGCCCAAACCATAAGTTTCTACTAGACATTTGCACCTGGGGTTTCTCCAAGTTCTTTCCAACAAAAGAATGACTCCAGTCATTTCTACAGGCAAAACACTCCAGGGTGAACAAGAAGAGGCAGCATTTTCAGAGGGGCCTCGGGTCTCTGCAGGGGGCTTCTTGCCTCTGCGAGGGTTGAGCGGCCGGGCTGGGATGCGGCGAGTGGAAGCGCGAGACCAACACTAACTCAGGGCCGAGGCTTCCTTGCGGGGCCCCGCATGAAGCCTTCATGAAGCGTTCAAAGCCTTTCCCCACCACACAAGCAGCGAGGTCGCTTCCCCCGCCCCCGCCCCGCTCAGCTCGGAGCTGGGCCCTTCCCCGGCCCCCTTCATCCGGCGACCCCCGCGAAGCCCCGCGCGCGGGCCGGGCCTCCGCTCTGCGCCGCCCCATCGGCCCCCTCCCGCCGGGAAAGGGCCGGCGCCGCCCGCTGCCCTCCCCTCGGGCCGGGTCCGGCCGCCGCCGCAGGGCTGAGGGGAGGGTCGCGGCGGGGCCGGGCACGCACCTCTCCCGCGAGTAGAGCTGCGGATCCTGCCGCCTCTTCCGGATGAAAGCCATGGAGCCGCCCGGCCCGGCTGCCACCCAGCGCGCACCTCCGGGGGGCGGGGAGAGCCGTACCGGCCTCGCTCCCTACCGGGGGCGCCCGCGCAGCGCCCGGCCCTTTATACCGGCGGGCCCCGGCCCCGGCTTCTGCGTGGGCGCTGGGGTTATACACACACGCACGCACTCATGCACACACGCGTACACGCAGCCCCAGCAGTCATGGGGTGGCTCAAGGCCGCAGGCCTGGCTTGCCTAGAGGTGAACCTGCCTCAGGCAGGGGGTGGCCCAGCTGAGCTCCCTTCCAGCCCAACTTCTCCATGACACCCCCCCACCCCTCACGTGGCCTCCCTGGTTGTCCTGAGGCACTCGAGAGGAGGGCAGCTCCATGTCTCCTTCCACCTCTGCCTTCAATGTGTGCAGTCACCGAAGCACCCAGAGTGGTTGCCCACAGGGTGGGGGACATGCAGACACGCTGGGTGACACAGGCTAGGCCCGGAGTCAGCACCTGTGGCCCACGGAGCTGTTGGCTCAGCCCCGGGGTGCAGCCAAGGGATCAGGCAGCGGGGAGAAGCAGCAGAAGCAGGCAGGTCCAAGCACTATGGCGTCTCCACCCCAACCGGCCCATTGCTGCCTCTGAGAAATGTTGCGGTTCTCATCCTCATCAGCTTGGGGGCAGGCCTCGTTTGCATTGGGGTGCCCCTTGGAAAATGCCAGCCCAGAGCTTTTGCTCATTCTGTGATGACAGAGAAATCATTGAACCGCTCTTTTGATGCAGCTGGTCAAAACATTTTTGGTGCTATGGATTCCTCTTTGAAAAACCTGGATTTATCCTATTTCTCTTGTGAATCGCACAGCACTAAATATGGTGCAGCAAGCTGCAACACCCTTGAAAGGATCTCACAGCACCCTGGTTGAGAGTTGCCGATCTACACCAGCAGAGCTCAAGCTTTTGGCCTCACAGGCCAGAGCAGTGGTGCAGAGCTGGTCCATGGGCTGGATCAAACCTGCATGCATGATTTTTGCAGCCTTGTCTGTCATCCCTTTCCCTACCACCACCCCCCATGCATACAGACCGGAATTGGGGCCTCTTGCCCTGGGATAGGGCCCCGCACCACCTTTGTTCAGCTGCAACCCAGCAGCTCCTGCCCCAGCATGTATGGCTGCAGCTTCCAACTGCTTTCCACCCATTTTGCCGCCCACAGGTGGCTGCTTGTCCTACCAGGCAGATAGAGTGGGTGGAAGGCAGCCAGGAGCTGGAGCTGCTGGGCTGCAGCTTTCCCCCTGCCTGGCTGGGCATGTGGTGCCTGGCATGTGTCCCTATAACCTCTGTCACTTTCTTCAACTACCTGATGCCTGGAGAGGCAGGGGCAGGAGGAGATGGTGGGAGCTCAGCAGTGCCTACGTGACTGCAGCTGTACTGGGAGCAGCCCCACAGGAGTGGTGGGACTGCTGGCCCGGGCCATTAGCAGGCACAGGCAGGAGCGCAGCATGGGCTGCCCAAGGAAGGAATGGGCAGGGTTCAGCTCCATGTGCAGCACTGCAGGGCAGCCACTGGCTGGATACAGTCAATTGGTGGGCACCCATCTGTGGGCAAGATCCAATCAGTTGGTAGGCTGCATCAGGCCTGCAGGCTGTATTTTGCCCCTTCCCCTGCTCTTTATGGTATTTGTTGGGGAAATGGTGGTGGCTGATGGCCATGTTCAATGTGCCACTGATGTTTCACAGATTTCATAGACATTAGGGCTGGAAGGGACCTCGGAAGATCATTGAGTCCAGCCTCCAAGGGAAGTAAACACAATACTAGCAACCAGGTTGGAGAGTGTAGGGCAGTTGCGGCCCAAACAGGGGAGTTCTCTGAGAACGGTCTGTGAAGAGGGGCATGGTATGTTTGACTGATATGTGGAAAAAAACCCAAAAACCAAAAACTAATTGATCAGGGTTGCGTGAGCTCTGGCTGCTGCTGGCAGAAAGGTAACAAATCTATCCAGGGTCCCAGAAACTGAAAGAGGGACTGAAAGGGAATTTTAATAACAACTTTTCTCTCAACAAGAGAAGCATGTTTTGCTCTGGGTGCCCAACACCCAGGGAGAAAGAAATATAAAACACAAGTGCATTAGATCCAGGTTGATTCAGGTGGACTCAGTATGCTCTGAAAGCAGATCTCAGAGGTTTGAATAGCCCCAGTAAGAGGGCGATGGATCCTGTGTAAGCTGGACTTTCAGGTACAAGTGTCAAGAACTGGCACTTAATGAGGAATGTCTTGTATTAGAAAACTTGTCTAACTTTATCCATGAATGTCACATGCCACCCCTGGCTGAAGGGGCACAGCAACTACGTGCAGGCGGTAGCAGAGATGTGGCTGAGGCACTTGGGACTCTTCAGGCTGGAGAAGAGGGGGACTTGGTGGCAGTCTACAATTACATAAGAGGGGCACATCAGGACCTGGGATAACAAGGTCTAACAGCCATAAACTCCAGGAAAGCCGATTTAGACCTGATATAGGAAAAAAGTTCTTTATGGTGCATGTGTCCAGGGTCTGAACAAACTTCCTACAAGCACCTACTGTGGATTCCTCCAGAAAACAGGTAGATATTTCTTGCTGGAGGTCACTTGATCCCAGCTGACTTCCCAGCTATGGTGAGGGGCTGGACCCAATGATCTCTCGAGGTCCCTTCCAGCTGCTAAGGTCTATGAAATCTATGCATGCCCGGTTGGGATAGTCATTGGTGACATGTAGTGGGTGCACATGCACCCCCTGAGATTGGCCTCCGTTGATGCTACTGGCAGTGCCTGCAGGCGGTCAGTGTTGGCGCCCTCACCCCACCTTGCTGCTGACACCACTGGTGGCATCTGCAGGTGGTTGCCAATCACTGCTGGCCACCACCATGCTGCCCACAACATCTGCAGGTGATTGCCAATCACCATCTCCTACCCCTCGCCACCAATACTGCCATGACCACCTGCAGAAGGTCTCAGCTTGCTGCTACCACATCACCCACTCCCAGGTTGGTTTGTGCCATTCATGACAGTGTGATCCTCCTGGGGAGGTAAAAAACTGATGCAAGAAGGTAATTTAGGAGATCAGCCATTTCTTCGGCATTGGAAGTCAGTTGCCCCTTTGGGTCTCTCAGGGGCCCAATGCTATCCTTGTTCTTCTTCCGACTTCCCACATACCTGAAGGAGGACTTTTTGTTATCCTCGATTCCCATAGCTAGCCTAAGTTCCATTTGTGCCTTGGCATTCCTCGACCACTCTCTACAGGTGCGGGTGAGTGCAGATTAATCCTCTTTGGTAATGCTTCCTGTTTTCCGGCTGCTATAGGCTGCTCTTTTGAGTTTAATAAGGTCCAAGAGTTCCTTATTCAGCTACGGAGGCTTTCTTGCCCGTTGACTGCATTTCTTGTAAGATGGTATGACTTCGCCCTGTGCTTCAAGAATTATGTTTTTAAGAAATGACTGGTGTACTCCCTTTTCTGGAGGGGGAGGGGGCAGCCGAGGTGGGGGGGGGGGGGAAAAAAACAGGTCCGGGGTATGGCCTCCAATTGCCCAACTGACCAATTCTCTCAGTCTGCAAAAAAAAAAAAAAAAGAAGAAAGCAGCTTTCCCAATGTTAAAGGACTTTTGCTTTACTGTTGGGTTTGCCTGCTCTTTAGTGAACTAAGAAGGTGACCCATTTGTGGCTGCTGTCACTAAGTTTCCCCTCAATCTGCAGATTGCCACTGATAAAAGGAGAAATTACATTATCAGTGTAACATGGTGGGGTCCCTAGGGATGGCTGTGTTACCCCTAGGGCTTCTTAACCATGCCAATCTTGCCCAACAGGCAACCATGCCAGTCTTGCCCAATCTCTCACCTGCCATGTCTTGTTGGTACTATTCATAGAATCAATGAGTCAGAAGGGACCTAGACAGATCATCTAGTCTGACCCCCTGCCATGGGCAGGAAGGACCACTGGGGGTGCCAGGGGTCATAAGACCCCAGCCAGGCACCTATCTAGTCTCCTCTTGAAGATTTCCAGGGAAGGCGAGAGCACCACCTCTCTGGGAAGCCTTTTCCAGGCTCTGGCCACCCTTACAGTGAAGTAGTTCTTCCTAATATCTAACCTAAACCTATCCTCCCTCAGCTTGTGGCCATTGTTCCTGGTAACTCCAAAGGGGGCCCTGGAGAACAGACTCTCCCCCCCCCCCCCCCCCAAGTCCCTGCTGGTGGCCCCTGATAAGGTTGTAGGCAGCCACAAGATCCCCCCTCAGTCTCCTCTTGTGGAGACTGAAGAGATCCAGGTCCCTCAGCCTCTCCTCATAGGGCTGACCATGGAGGCCCTCAACCATATGAGTGGCCCTCCTCTGGACCCTCTCCAGGTTCTCCATGTCCTTCTTGAAGTGCGGCGCCCAGAACTGGACATAGTACTCCATCTGCGGCCTAACCAGCGCTGCATAGAGGGGGAGCAAGACCTCTCTGGACTTGTTAGTGATGCCCCTGTTGATGTATGACAGGGTGCGGTTGGCTCAGCCTATTGCTTCATCGCATTGGCGACTCATATTTATCCTAGAGTCAATTGTGACTCCAAGATCCCTCTCTGCCTCTGTGCTGCCAAGAGGGTCAGCCCCTAACCTATAACCATAATGCTAGTTCCCTCTCCCCAGGTGCAGCACCCTGCACTTGTCCTTGTTGAACCGCATCCTGTTCAGATCCACCCACTTCTCCAACCTATCCAGGTCTGCCTGGATGCAGTCCCTGCCTGCCAGTGTATTCACTTTACCCCACAGCTTGGCGTCATCATCGAACTTGAACAGGGTGCTCTCCACACCCTCGTCCAGGTTGCTAATGAAGATGTTGAACAGCACCAGCCCAAGGACTGAGCCCTGGGGGACTCCACTGCCTACACCCTCCCAGGTTGACATCCACCCATCCACCACCACCCTCTGGGTGCGCCCCTGAAGCCAGTTTGCCACCCATGTGACTGTGCATTCGCCAATGCCACAGTCCCCCAGCTTGCCCACCAGAATTGGGTGGGACACTGTGTCAAAGGCCTTCTGGAAGTCCAAGAAGATGACATCGACTTCATCCTTCCCATCTAAGCTCTTTGTTACCTGGTCATAGAAGGAGACCAGGTTAATCAGGCAGGATTGGCCTTGCATGAACTCATGCTGGTTACCCCTCAACTTCACTTCCCGTGCAGGGCTCTCACAAATGTGGCCCTTGATAATTTTTTCAAAGACCTTCCCCAGGATGGAAGTGAGGCTGACTGGCCTGTAGTTGCCAGGCTCTTCCTTCCTCCCCTTCTTGAAAATAGGGACCACATTGGCCCTTTTCCAGTCCTCAGGGACTTGGCCCAAGCACCAGGAGTCCTCAAATTGCCGTGCCAATGGCTCCACAGTGACACCAGCCAATTCCCTCAGCACCCACGGATGAAGGTCATCCAGGCCCGCTGACTTGGACACATCTGAGCCCTCCAGGTAATCCTTAACTAGGTCTGAACTAACAGTAGGGGGACTTGCATCCTTCCTGGACCTCTCTACGCTATCACCCAAGAGTACCCCATTGTCAGCAGACAGGAACACAGAGGCAAAGAACTTGTTGAAGAGTTCTGCCTTCTCTCATGCACCCGTCACCAACTGCCCTGCTACCTATATACTTGAAAAAGGACTTTCTTATCCTTAATCCCAGAAGCTAATCTAAGCTCTAGTGCTGCTTTCGCCTTCCTCACCAAATCCCTACAAGCTCGGGTCAGGGAGGTGTACTCCTCCTTTGTCCCTGCCCCCTGCTTCCACCGCCAGTACATGTTTTTCTTTGCCCTCAGGCCAGCCTGAATATCCGCGCTTGGCCACGAAGGTTTCTTGGACTCTTTTCCCGCCTTCCTGCTCAGAGGAATTGCATCTTGCTGTGCCCCAAGGATAGCCTCCTTGACGAAGGACCACCTTTCCTGGACCCCCATACTAGCTACCCCCTGGGCTCCGAGTGCCTCCCTGACTACTGCCCTGAGCACATCGAAGTTGGCTTTCCTAAAGTGAAGCATTTGCACTGTGCTAGTTGCCCTCCCCACCTTCCTCTGAATAGCAAACTGGATCATTTCATGATCACTGTCCCCTATTAAATATAGGGAGGCTGCCCTTGATCTTTTATGTGTGGACATGGTCTTGCTGGATCCTACTGAACCCTGGGGTTCATAGACCCCTTGGTGTTCCACTTCACAGCAGATGTCTCCTGAGACTCTCTCAGCTTTCTGGGCTGTATGTGTGGTCCGAAACTGCCCCTTTATCACACCCCATGCCTCACAGATTGTACTGATCTTGTCTCATCTAGGCCTTGCTATAATTTGGACCCCTTTGTCCTGCCTGGGCTCTCTGCAGCCCTGTCTCTGTGTCTCACTGGCACCTTGGCTCTCCACAGCCCTGTCTCTGCGCCTCACTGGTGCTGTGGCCCCATGCTGTAGTGGGACCCCAAAGAGGCCTCCTCCTTCCCCAGTAGCCTCACCCAAACCACTGGTGTTATAAAATAGCAAACAAAACATGAGCCCCTGGGCTCTAACAGAACACCGAAGTTTAGGGTGTGCTCTGCCCCTTTAAAAGAGTAAAACTTCATCCCTGGTACTAAGTGCTTAGTAGGCAAGGGTACCTTGTGGACTCCTTGAGTCCAGTTAGCCCCAAGGGCAGCATATCTGACGGCTGCTGCAGCTCTGGTCCATTCCTTCCTGGAGGCTCCTTCCTCTTCAGCTGCTGGCAGGGAACTGAACTGCCTAGTCCCAGCCCTAGGGTTTATATGGGCCCTGCCTCTTCCAGCCAGCTAACTGGGTGCAGGTGCTGCCAATTTCCTCATCAGCCAGTTGTCATGGTAACCTGCACCTGGGCTCTTTAGGCTCTCTCCCCAGGTGATTTCTGCTCTTAGAGGAGCAGGCACCTTAGTGCCCTGTGACAATCGGCTATAGGCTTTTTCTGGTCGTTGTAGTCGATAATTTTTCAGCTGCATGTCCAGAGCACCCTGGCAAGCATAGTTCAGGTCCCGCTGGCCCAAGCCCATGGCAGACTACAGGTCCTGGCAAGCAATGGGAGTGGGAAGGGGCACTGCGCTCAACAACAAAGGGATTGTTACCAGCTCCTGCTGCTGCTGCCATGGCAATGCTACATGCATAGCAGATGCCTGAGCACTGGGGCTGCCTTGGAGAGGGGCTGCACGCAGGTGGGATAAGGTACCACACAAAGGACATGCCGCTCCTCCAGGCACTGGGCACTTTTGTAAAAGCAGCTTTTCCCCAGCAGCTACAGGAGCTCAGTTGTGTAGGACCTGCCAGCTCTGAGGCAGCAATATGCTCTAGGGCTCCAAATGCGCCCGGTGCCACTGTCCATGCAAGGACCCAGCCCACTTACCTGGGATGGCAGCACAGGCTGCATGGGGGGTAGGGCGGCAGTTAGGAGCTGAGGGCAAGGGAGTGGTGTGTGGGAATAAGGTAGTCACCACCTTCCTCATCAAGGGCTGGAGCAGGCAGGAGGCATATGTGTGTTATAAATGCAAAACAACCACAAAAAAAACTTTATTTATATCAGTCATTTAAAATACCTTGCACTATTACTAAATATCAGTTATCGGATCTGCATTGCCTGATACAGTTGGTTAATCATTGGCTATCAGTATCAGCCAAGAAAATCTTGATTGTTACACCTCTAATGCCAGCTAACTAGATCAGAGGTGAATAATTATTTTTTCTGGAGGGCCACTTAACAAGTTCTGGTGAGCTGTCTAGCTCTACAAAGTTACACCCCTTGTCAAAACTGCTAAGCCCCGCTCCTTGACAGGTGCCCCACCCCCTGGTTGCCATCTTGGGTCTGGGAGTCCTGCCCCTAACCCCTAACCTTTGCCACTGGAAGTCCTTTCCCTTGCTCCAATAGTACTCTTTTTGGAAGGGTGGTTTGCCATCTTGAAGCCAGAAGTCCTGTGCCCTGCCACCTGGTCCATTACATAACAAGGCCCAACCACCCAACACCAAACCTAGCCTCCACATTAGTCCCAGAATCTCTTTCCCTCATCAAATGGTCACTGACATCAGAAGGTCCATCCCTTGACTGGAAAACACTGCCCCTCCACAGGACCCTGGGGCCCAAGAAGTGCTGCCCTCTAGACCATGCGGCATAGGCATGACCTATCAGGTAGCTAGGAGTTGTGACCCCCCTCTAACAACCTGCCCCATTCCCCTTAGGCAATCAGTGGGGGTTTCAGGGACATCAAATCTCCCCAAGAATGATGCCAAATCAACTGAGTCAAGGGCCACACAAATAAAATCTTTCAGAAGAAATCATTTTAACAAAGTATGGATAAAAAACAAATCATATACTAAAATCAAATCTATTATAACATATTTTAATTTTAGTACAAAAAATATCGTGGTCTTAATTTGTGTGCATTTGAGTAGTATATATAGAGGTGATTGCATAATAGCTCAAAATAAAGTCTTACTCTTGTATATTGTAATACTGTGTGTGGGGGTAGGGAGGTGTATGTGGGGGAGTGTGGGATGTGTGGTTGTGGGGTGGATGTGTGTGCAATGGGATGTTAGGGGGTTGGGGTGGGACTGTGGGTGACATAAGGGTATGGTGGGGTGAATGGAGCGGTGTGGTGTGTAGGGAGAGGTGTAAGGGTATGGTGGGTGTAGAGGGGGGGTAAGGTGGTGTGTGTGCATGTGGGGGGCTGCCTGAGCACTAGATCCTGAGAGCTGGCTGGGGGTGGGTGGGGGGAAGGAGGGGCAGGGGTTGCATAGGACTTTGCCCAGGAGGTGCAGATGCACTCTGCCCCCACTCCCCTCTGGGCCACAGCTGCTCCCTGGCATTCCACGTGGGGCCAAGCCCTGCCCACTTCCACACAGGGCAGCCTGCCCCACACTCCTTCTTGCAACTGCCCTTCACTCCCTCCTACAACCACCCTGGCCACAGCCCTGGCCAGTGCACACAGCTCTCTGGAGGGGCCACCTTCCCCACACTCGGCAGCTGGTGGCTGCTGATCAAGTCAGGCTGGCAGAGTGAGTCGAAGGTAGCTTGGAGCTGCAGCCCTGCACACTGGGACAGGAGCCCCCAGCTGCTGCTTCCCCCCTGCCCACTACTGTTTCCCTTCTGCCCATCACTGCTTCCTGTCCCTGCTTGCTGCCTAGAGCACTACAGCAGGGCCAGGAGAAGGAGCCACAGGAGACGGGGAGCCGAGCAGTTCCCTGGGTGACTGCAGTAGCGGCAGCAGCATCCCCACCAGGAAGCTGTGTGCACTAACGGGGGCCAGGGCAGGGGCTGGGACCCTCCAGCAAGTGGGGGGTGGGAGCCTGGCATCCACTGCCCCAGGCAGAAGTAGGCAGGGCTTGGCCCCATACAGAGAGCAGCAGGGACAGCGGTGGGCTGGATACAATGAATTGCTGGGCACCTGCCCACAAGCTGAATACAATCAGCTGGTAAGGCGAATCTGGCCTACCCCTGACCTAGATGTTTCACTAAAAGATACTGCCCTAAGAAATTCTAGTCTCTCACAAACACTAAGCATTAGGACCTTAAGCAAAGCAGAAATATCCAGATGCAGCTAGCTTTTTTCCTTTTTGGTTTCTTTTCTGTTTCCCTTTTACAGATTCAGAATATGAGGCATTCTCAGGAATGGTGCAGTTGGTTTGTGGTTTCTTTACCACATGGGAGCAATATAATGTATAGGAGTTAGGTAGCCTGTTGCTTGTGACAAATAATCTTTAAAATGTCCAAAATTATCAACCATTTTTAATACAACAGCAATAAATAAAAAGCTTACAAAGATATAGTATTATGTATATTTAAAAAATTTAGAATATAATTTAGATATAGGTTTGGTTGAGATTGGTTACTGTTGGGATTTTCATGTTTTCTTTGTAAGGTTTCCATTATTGTTATCTATGTGTTGTTGTAGTAAAAAAGAATGAATAATTCTGGATATTTATTTTTCATCATTAGTCACTGAGGCAACTTCAATGCAAGTATCCCACACTAGGTGCTCCTAATATATATATAGATATAGATATAGATATAGATATATAGATATAGATTACATATAGTGAACCCAGAAGGGTTATGCACTTAATATTGCAGAATCGTTACAGCCTGGAGCACCTGATCCTACCACAGTTCTTTCCATTGTCTTTCTCTTATTTTTAATTTATTTAGAAAACCTTTTTTCCTATCTTATGTCTGTGGCTAATTATAACTAATTTTGCATATGCAATTCTCATTTTATTCCTATAGGCTTGTGCAATTTCTTTATATTAATCATTATCATCTGTCATTGTTTCCACTTTTTGTATAATTCCTTTTTCATGTCTTTGAAGGGCTGCTGATACAACCATAATCATTTCTTCCCGTATTTCCTCAGCATCAGAGTAGTTTGTTGTTGAGCATTTGAACATATTTATGTAGCAGTCTGCAGTGTAGAGTAGTGTGGAGATACCTGCTAGTTAAGGTCTTCATGTTGTCTAGCTGTGGGACCACACAGAAGGAGGGTAAATTAACCTACTTGGACCTGTGTTCACCATGGCTAGACTACTTCCTGAACCCAAGTTAACTTGTTAAAGCTATTAAGTATAAGTATCTCTACAATGTACTGAAGTTTGCAATGCCGACATATAACTTTCACTTTCTCCTTTGCTTAAACTTGTGAACTGTATCACATAATCATTTTCAACCAAATTACTTCCCATTTTACGAATCTCAACACGAACTATATCTAAAATAGCTGCAATTTATTTCACCTTTGGGAACAAAAATGTCTTCTCCCTACATTTCAAAACCTTAAGCAGGTGATGGCTTGGTAGGGGTGCAGGTGAATGAACCTGGGATTCATTCAATTATGCATGTAATTTGGTCCAGTGATGGGTCTGTTTGAGGGGGTATAGTTTACATCTGAATCCCTTACAAGGCCTGGTGCCCCATTAGAATAAGTTAGGTAGCCTGTTGCTTGAGAGTGGCTGTTTAAGGTCAGCCAAGATTATAACATCCAAGATTCATTCACCTATACCTCTACCAACATCAGATATGCCATCACTTGCTTACAGGGCCCCTCTGATGTTTACATTGGACAAACAGGACAATCGCTGCATGAAAGAATGAGGGGACATGCATTGGACATCAAGTCCAAAAACACATAAAAGCATGTGGCAGAACTCTTTAACCTTCCTGACCACTCAATCACTAACGTCAGAGCAGCAGTTCTTAAACAATCAAACTTTAAAAGCCACACAAAAGCAAAATTGCAGAAGAGGAAATCATCCACAGACTGGATTGTATTAAGTATGGTCTAAATAGGAACTACAAATTCTTATCCCATTACCTAGATTTGCTTCTGTGACGATTTTGTCCCCATGGGTTTATTACATGTTTGCCTCTTCCAGTGCTGCCTCTCATCCCTTCTCTCCCCTTCCCTCTCTCTCCTCCCTGTCTTCTTTATTCAGATCACTCTATTTGACAGACTGCTCTGTGCTCGTCCTTTTACAGCATCTCGTGAAGTAAGCTTGAGTTCACAAAGCTTCTGCATTTGTGGTTTAGTTTATAAGGTACATTTTTACCTTGACTTCATTATTATTTGTAGTCCAATAGCTCTAATTTGCCCTACTTGTATATGAGTAGTCTCTTTCTGTCAATGCATACTTTGTTATTACTGTCCTTCATAGTTGAAGAAGACCACTTTTCATTTTGTGGTTAAGGTATTCAGTTACGCATTCTCTAGTAACTGATAAGCCCAATTTTTGCCAGGCCGCGACATAAAAATTTTGGGAACCCCTGGCACACAGTATGCATGCCCGTCAGAGCACAGTTTTTTGGAGAGTCCACCATCATATATCATGACCATGAACAACTTAGTTATTCTCTCAGAAGCCAGCACCTATACTTGGTATATTTACTCACCAGTGTTCTTCAGTACTTGGATGTCTATCCTGCCATCATATTTTCTTTATTTTTTTCAGCCAACCTGAATGGCAATGATTTAGCTTCTTGACAAGATGGTGGTGGGTTGTCCATGATTACTATATTCTTCTTTCGCATGACATTTTAAGATCACACCATTCATAGATTAATATCTAAATTTGATAGCCTTGTCCTTGTTGATTGGGAGGTTTGGGTTACTGATGGACTTACAGTATTCCCTCATGCATGTGGCATCACAGCAGAACTGTGGGGGAGCAACGTTCGCTAGGACTGGAAGCCATGGCAATGGTGTACTTTTTAGCATTCCTGATATAATCCACATAGGTGCATTTACTTGTGTATCAACAATCTTTGTGCGCATGCTTTTGTTCCAGACAGGGAAGCAATATTCTGCTGCAGAGAAAACAAGTGTACTAGAGTGGCCGTTCGAAGCGTGGTTGTATTTGCTCCCCATGCTGTTCCAGCCAGTTTATGCACAAGGTTAACTCATCCTTTCATTTTTTTAGCAACAATCCATAGATGTTTACAAAAGGTGAGGCTCTGATCAAGAGTTATACCGAGGTATTTTGGGAACTTCTCATGCTTAACCTCTTCTCCACGGGAAGATGGTGAGTTTCTGGTTGGTGTGTTGTTTAGATGAAATGATGTGACAACAGTTTTTCTCAGTCTGGGAAGAGTCTCCAACACACAAAATATTCTTTAATAAATCTGAGGTCTTCACAAAGATCTGTCTGAATCAGTTTTCCCTCTAAGTTGTGTGGTGTGTGCAGCCACGCAGGCGCACTCACGCCATGCTGCCAGGCGCACCTGCATGGCTGTGCAAGCCACACAGCTTAGAGGGAACACTGGTCTGGACTTCAGCCTGGGTCCTTCTATGAGTAGCAAGTGCCAAGTCATTGGCATAGCCAAATTTCTGGCTGGTGATGACAGGAAGATCACTTACATATATGTTAAAATGTGCTCGTGCATTGATTCCCATATGTAGAGTAAGGAGATCAGGACTGTCATCTTGTCTTCAGAGTTATATCTCTACTGTATCAAAGACATTAAACTAATCTTCCAGGGTCATATTAGCATTAGCAGTTCTCTTCAAAACTTCATAACCACTATGAGACTTCAAATGAGAGAGTACTACCCAGTAGGGGTGTGCGAAGTGAGCCCCCTTTGATTCGGATTCAGCCCAAATCAGGGACAGTGACTCGATTTGTTCATTCAGATAACCATCCCTGATTTGATTCAGCTGAATTGGAATCTGAAGATGCAATGTTGATTCAGAGAATTAGTGATTCGGACATAGACACAGCTTTAAAAGTTTTTTCTACATACCTTGAGGTAGCAAGCGCGGCAAGTGTTCACTGCAATACTGGGGCGCATGGAGTGTCACACAGGAGTGCGGGGGACCTTCCACGTGCATGGCGGCGAACCTGGAAGTGGACCAGAAGTACTTTTAGTCCACTTCCAGGTGTGCTGGGGAGCGTGCTGGGTCCTGCCCTCCTCCAGGTCTGCCGGGACGTACACTGGAGCCCCACCCCCAGCATCCCCCTGGTTCAGCAATTGGCCACAGGAGGACCCTGGGTGCCCACCCAGACCCAGGAGGCACCAGTCACCGAGCCGGGAAAGTGCGGGGGAGCCTCTGGTCCACTTCTGGGTCTGCTGTTGAGCACGCTGGGGAACGCCCCACACTTTTGTGGGACACTCCATGCACCCCAGCATCGCAGCACTCATTCCTAGAGGTATGTAGAAAAAACATTTAAAGCTGTATCTATGTCCGAATTTCTGAATCTCTCTGAATCGATTCAGAAGGTTCCAATCCAATTCAGAGAGATTAAAGGGTCCTCTGATTTGCTTTGGATTTGGAGATTCAGCCACTGAATCAGGCCGAATCTCCGCCAAATCAAATCAGGGATCGAAGCTTTGCATAGCCGTACTACCCAGGTCTGCAACTTGAACCGTACATCTTCTAGTATCAATGGTCTATGATGTAGGAGTTAGTAGGAGGAGGCCAGAGACTTTTGTCTTTTTAAGATTAAAAGTCTGTCCAAAACATGACCTTTCAGTTATAAAGTGATCCACAATGACTTGTATATTTTCTTGGGAATGAGTAACTAAAGGACAGTCATCAGTGAACAGAAGTTTGTTTGCACAGAAGTTTTGCTCACAGCCATCTGGAATTAAACAGATTTCTGTCAATCCTGAAACTGATACATATATCAAAATCCTGGAATTCAACAAGAAGCGCAACAGCAAGCATAGCAATGATTAGGGTGGGGAGTTTTTAACCAAAAATGAACGGGAGATGTCCCCATTTTCCATTACTCTTCTTATTCTATCATGAAATCGTCTAACTATACCAATGGATTCGTCAGAGCAACCAATCTCACAAAGAAACTTCCATAAACCTTCTCTGCTGACAGTGTCAGATGCCTTTGGAAGGTTAATGAAGACACAGTAGAAGTCAATGTTCACAGGAGAGGTCAGTGTTCCGCATTCTGTATTTCTCCTGTATTTGCTGTGCTGCAAAGATCATGTCTATTATTCCTTTCTCTTTGAAATCAAGTTGATTCAGGCAAAAAAAAAATTCTCAGCTATGAGAATAGCTATGAGCTATGTGGCAAGTAAAGAGGTTGGCATGATTCTAACAAGAATCTTGCCAGCAGCCAATAGTATGGAGATTCCCTGGTAACTATCCCATATTAAATGATTATCCTTCCTTTAATATACACACATTATAAGCATGCTTGCATTCTTAAGGAATCACCTTTTTATATCTCATCTACGAGACGATAGATTCAGTTTTTTCCCACCAGCTATGTAGATCTGAGCTGCAATGACATCAGAACCAGGTACTTTGCCATTTGAGAGCCAAGTAAGTTCAGGTAAAAGAATTTCATTGGACACACTGGATGCCTTGCTGATCAGGCTTTTAGAGTGGTCAATCCACCTTTCTAGAATTCTGTTCTTCTCAATAAGAAGGGTGTTTCTGTTTGAACTCATAATAAGTATTACCTCTATTATAGGCGCTTGGTAGTTTGGCAACTGATAAAAGAGACAGGTCTAAAACCTGACCTTTTATTATTTACACTCCAAAGCAAAAGAATAAAGATGTATCCCAGTGTCTACCTGGCTACTGGCAACATTGCAATAGAAGGTCTCAACTATACCATATGGGGAGACTCAGGAGAGAGAAGGGAAACATACAGGCCTTCTTTGACTTCCTCAGTGCTCCAGTTTTCCACGTAGTCTATAACCTGATTGTTTTATTTAAATTTCTCTGTTTCACTGAGATTTTGGGAACCTGACTGGATCATTTTTTCTATGGTCTTGGAAAGCATCAATTAGATGGGACATATCCTTGTGAAAATTACAGGTTTTGGAAGGAAAGATTTTTTATCTTCTTCCTGCACCATCTTTGAATGGTGCTTGCTACCGTCCTGGGTTTTTTTTCACCTTGGTTTATGGTCTTCACTAAAAAGGCTGTTTTCTTTTCACAAGTTACCTGAGAAACTCAACAAAAATAGTATTTTTATAGAAAAACTACATCTAATACATTTACTTACATCAATTACTACTACTACTATTTTTACTAAATTATATTTGATTATCTCTTTTAGGGCATTCTTGTAGTATTTGCTCTATTTTTAATTCACTACTGGTTTAGCTGGACATGTCAATGGGTTTCTTTACTTTGCTGATTAGGCTGCTTGTAATGTGTGCATGGGTTCACTCTGCAGTCACTCAGTAGCAAGCATTAGGGGACTTCTGCTCTAACCAAACTTCTGCAGCTTGGCCTAGGCCACTCGGAAATGGCCACAGCTGGCAACACAGCTTCGGAAGCGCTTGGATGAAGCTGTGCACTGTTTTAAGAGCATAATAAAATTTCTTCATGTCATTTCAGTCAAAGTATGAATGTAGCTGAACTCTTGTTTTGCTCCACTGAGTATCTCATAACTCTCAACTTAGACTGAACAGTGCTATTCATGTTTTCAAAACAGTTTTCATGGGTGCTAATCTGTTATTCATCATCCAGGATCATACTATATCAATCTTCAAACTATTGACATTTATTTTCTTTAGAGACTGTAAGTAGTTTGTTGTGGTTGATGAATTCTGTACAGATGAGATGTTAGTCTATCCCAGTGGTTCTCAACCTTTTTTCTGACAAACCTAATTGCAAAGATCCATAGGCTGTCCTGACCTACACCCTGCTGGCCCTGCTGGTGCCCAACACACAATCCCCTGCACCCCCCACCCACAGGCCACGCTGGTCCCCTCATTCCCAACCCACAGCCCCCTGTCCCTCTCCCCAGCCTTGCCATAGGGGGCCCCTAGCTGCCACAGTCCAGCTTGGGCCGGAAAGCATTGGCTGCAGCAGCTTCAGCTCATGTGGGTAACAGCAGAGACAGTCCAGCCCTCACACAGTCTGATGGGAAGAAGGGAAAGGCCTGTGGCACCTCCCCGTGCCCTGGGCTGGGGCTGCTGTGCTGTGCCAGGCAGCCTGGTCATGGCCTCTTCCACCACTGGAGCTGCATCACCACTGTGGGCACCAGCCTGGCCATACATCCCCCTTCCCCTGCTGGAAGGGGTAGGCATCTTCCTTCCGCCCCTCTGCCCTGCTGCAGCTTGTGACCCTTTGAAATATTCTTGCAACCCACTTTTGAGTCGTGACCCATGGTTTGAGAAACACTGGTCTATCCAACACAGCTCTTCATGTAGACTTGGAGATAATGACATCATTGATATCTCTTTGATTGACATTGGTGTAATTAATCAAAGGGCAGTTTTTGAATTGGGGTTGCATGTAGAATATTTTGCTCTTATTTTGGGATCAGAAAGATAGTATTTGGAGTGATAAATCTGTGTTCAGCATGCTTCTTTAGGATTGCTATTGCACTTCTGGATGATATTTTTGTCAATGGTCTGATCCAAGCACAAACACTGAAGTCACACAGGATATGAACTCGTCCTATTGTACTTGAGAGATGGCATTTTCCAAATCTTTGGATATCAACTGGGTTTGCTATGGTGTGTTGGAACTGTTAATAGTAGCATGGCATTTCATAAGAGAGGTAATCTTAAACAGCCAAAGTTCTTTGGGTAAATCCGATATCTTTTATTAGCCTAACTCAAATAGTTGGAAAAAAATATTTGCAAGCTTTTGGGTACAATTACTCTTCGTCAGTCAGAGGAAGCATTTACAGTTGGTCTGTGCTCTTCCTGTATGTACATACTGGCCTCTGGCTTTACTACTCCATCCAGGAACAGCACAGACCATCTGCAGATGCTTCCTCTGCCCGACACTTCCTCCGTAATTGTACCTGAAAGCTTGCAAAGAATTATTCCAACTATTTGAGTTGGTCTAATAAAAGATATCGATTTTATCCAAAGAACCTTGTCTGCCTATGTCCTTAGACCAACACGGCTGCGACCTACACTCCTGAAACATGGAAGTAATCTTAAACAGGTATTTATTCCCTGCAGCAGGGAATCTAGTTCTTTGATGATAGGGGATCTAATAACAAAACTAGCTCTAGCCTCTCAATGATCTTCTTTGGCACAGCTACTCCAAAAGAAGGTGTAGTCAATTCCAGACTCCTTAAGATGAACTTCCCCTGTGAAGTGAGTTTCACTTAGTGTTACAGTATGGGTCATGTATCTGACCAATTCTCTATTAATCAATGCAGTTCTTCATTCTGGCCTGTCAGAGATATCACTGCCCAAGTGTTTGCAAGTTTCAGGTCGCTATGCTCAAAGAAGTAAATTTTGTTTTCATATTATATCAGCCACTGTAATGGGAAAGCTGTCAGCTGCAGGAGGATGACAAGAGTGAGTGTGAAGCAGGCAATATTTAGGATGCTTTTTTAGCTTCTTCAGAATACAGACATAAGGAATGCCATTCTTAAAAAAAAGGCTGATCATTCACCCAGGGGGCTGCCTGAGTCCACTACTGTTTCTGTGTGGTGAAGAATAACCCTATACCCTGAGCTGCACATGCACAAGTTTACAACCACAGCTCCCAGTACCTTTTCGCCTGCTGCTTTACTCCTTGTCTATTACTACAGGACTTTGGAAAGATATTGAAGGTATAAAGTGAGATCAGATTAAATGTGTCTGCACATGGATTGAATGATAGTAGGGAACACAGGTGTCATGCAGGCATGTGTAGTGAGATTGCTCTAGGATTTTATTAGGGGAAGCGTCTAGGGTCATGCAGGAGTGGGGGTAAATGCATCTAGGGCAGTGGTTTTCAACCTGTGATTCACAGACCCCCTATCACTATTATCAATCAAAAGTATGTGACTACCCACAAGTACAATTCAAAGGGGTCCAAACTTCCATTAGACATTTTGTAGGGGTCCTCAAATGAAAAAGGGTTAAAAACCACTGATTTAGAGTATGCAGCAGATGTTACTCACATAAATAGATAGAAGATCGTTTCTGTACAGCTTTCATCTTTTAGAATTCTAAAGTGCCTTATGTGCTTCAGTGCATTGTATTACAATACAATAGCCATTATGAGCACGATTTTTAAAAAAGCTCAGTCTTAACTTAATTGCTTAACTTCCATTGACATGATAGGAGTGAAATTAGGCCACTGCTAAGTGCGTTTCAGAATCCCACACTACAATGCAGTCAGTTTTCAGTGAAAAGCAGCAGCCAACCAGTGGCACATTAAGCAACAGTGGAGCAGAAAAAGGACATTTTGATCTATTATTATTAGAAAATAGAAGAAAATTTCCCCTGAAAAAATTGCATAGACACACTGTCATTTTTAATGAAATTCTGAACCACTTCAAAGTAGCTCTCATAATTATTGAACATTTTGCAACTGAATGACGCTTTAATGAAATGATCAGTTTTATTTAAAGTGAATATTTTTGAGAAGATATGATTCTGAAAACAAATCTAAACAATAGTTTTCATCAGGTTAAATACTGAAAAGCAGATCTTAGTGGTGAACTCATTAGTACAGATGCTGTCTTCTCATCTTGTGTGTCTGCTACCTTGTATAATGGGGCCATAGTTCCGATTAGTGCATTTGGGAACTATTCATACCACAACAACAACAAGTGATGATGTTGAAAGTGAGGATGATTATAGCATAATTTTAGTCCATTGCAATGGACGAACAACATTTTATGTAATCTGTTGTCTTAAATAGAATGGTACCTAGAATTTGCACACAAAAATACATTATTTTAATAAAAATGATTTCTAAATTTGCTTTCATTCCATCTTTACAAATGTGGATTTGAAACTATTTAACTACATTTACAGTCAGCATATATTAATTTAGTTCTGCTAAGTGTCTTTAAGCCAGTCGTAAACCAATATAGGTATATCCACAGAGAAGTTTGTACCTATTTAACTAGTTCAAATTAAAAATAAAATTTTGTTAAAGCAATACAACTTGTATGGATAGGCAAGGCCTGAGGCAGACCCCCTCCGTAATTTCAAAGTGTCACAATTCTGCTGTAATAATTTTTTAAAGAATTTTTTTCCAACCGTTTGAGTTGTTCTAATAAAAGATATCAGATTTACCTAAAGAACCTTGTCTGCCTATGTCCTTAGACCAACACGACTACAACTTACACCCTTGATATAATACTGGCATTTGAAGCTGTTGTGTAATGGTACCAGCAAGGAGGAGATAATTCTGTACTTATATTACAAGTAATATAGCAAGGTACATGAAAGCTTCAGTAAAGAAGAAGGGTTCACCTTACTCATAGTGAGAGTCCTAGCAAAGTACTTGTAACAGTTTATGTAATTAAAATTGTCCATAAAATGATATTGATTTTATTACTCTGGGAAGCAGCAACAAGTCAATAAACTTCAGAGCTCTTTGTTGCTTCTCTATCTACCATTACTAGTAGCTCTTCTTTACAAACATATTCATTAGCATAGAAACAAAAGGCTGAAGTTTCATTTCCTGGCCTGCCCACCTGGCTTTTCTCAGGGAAGTTTCTAAAGTAAAGTGGGCGTAGACGGGTATATATCATTCAATCAATTCTATCAGGTGGTATATACCCCTTTACGCCCACTTTACTTTAGAAACTTTCCTGAGAAAAGCCAGGTGTCTCAGGGCAGAAAAGGGCTCAACTCAGTTCTTAATCAGTGCAGTAAATCCAGCTGGAAGTTTGCAGTTAGTGCAATTCAGAATGGTTTGGTTTAGGCTAACATAACACAGCTCTCAATTATGCTATTTTTAATCTGGGTCAGGGTTACAATTAGGACAGGTGTTTGAGTTTAAAGCCACCTTTGCTTGGTCCTAAAAACAGAAGCCTAAATTTATCCCTGAGGCAGTGGACTGACACCTGGATTTAATCTGGTCTTGTATTTTAGTTGTCTGAAGGCATTCACTTCCTTAATGGGGTTGGTGAATTATCGCACGAGCATATTACGATTTGGCTGACACGTGAAGAACATAAGTTAATGAAAGCAGTTTCTGTGTGTACGTGTGGATGTGTGTGTGTGTACAGTACCTGGTACAAAGGGGTGCCAGGCCTCTTGGGCAGTCTCATAATAGGAATTAAAATAAAGAAACATAAGAATGATGAAAACTGAACTAAAATGTCAATATAGTAGGGCCTGCCCCATCTGTCCTATCTATGGGTGAAATTACATTTTAGGGTTAGCAAGTGCTAATTCTAAGGAATGCTAGTCTGTGTTAAGGTTTACTAGTGCTAGTGATCAGACACACGGTTGAGGTTAATACCCTGTCTAATGTGCACTGCTCAGACCTGCCACGAAAGGGCTGGTGAGCAGAAGCATGGCCAGGAACTGCAGTTCTACCCCATGCCTACGCTGCTTGCTGGCTCGCTAGCCACAGGCTGGAGATGTAGAGAGTGGAGTCCTGGTGTGTTTACGGATGCCAACCTATGACTAGACATTGGCCCCTTCTGGTACATCTAACCTTCTAACCTCAACAATGTCGTGACCTACTTTTAAGAGCTGAGATGCACAGTGAGTTGTTTGTTTGGACCCAAGTTGTTTGTTAACGGGGGGAACATAGCAGTTAGGACCATTATGCTAATGAGTCATTATGGGATACAGGCAGGCCAGGATTTACAATGTTTCGCACTGACATCGTTTCTAAATTGACACCCTGTTTCAACTTCCTGAAGTCAGTTTTGACAACACTTGATCCGACACCACGCCATGCCAGTGAACAAGTTCGCTGCGTCACCCATTTCCCTGGAGAGCATCTGTCCAAACTTCCTTGGACATTTTCTTTAAGAAAGCAGACGAAGCTCCAGAAAAACCTGCAGCCAAGACTCCTGAGAAGACTCCAGTCAAGAGCCCTTCAAAAAGTCCAGCAAAGTCACTTCAAAGAAGTCCTTCCAAATCAATATGATTGCTATTTACAATATAAATACATTAATGTAGCTATATTACTCATCTGTAATTGATTAAGTTTAAACTTCTGGGGGTTTTTTGGTGAAAATAGGGTATTGGGCCTTGGGTCAGGAACCAATCTCCCATTCCTAACATTCTTTCCTATGGGAAAAATTGGTTCCGGGCTATGTTTCAACTTAAGACAGTTTTCAGGAACTAATTCTGTCATAAGTCCAAGGACTGCCTGTATTGTGATAGTTTGATTTGTATGGTCCAAAGTTTGACTGACTTTGATTGACAGTGACCAGATATTAATGACTGGGTCGCCACATGATGGACAGATGGCATGATTTAGGCCCTAGAAAGCCTGTCCAGTACAGGGGTCGGTGCAGCTTTCAGGCTGAGACTTGCTCTGTCTCGCGTTCTCTTCCTCTTTGATGGGTGTGCGTGACGGAGTGTGCGAGTATAACTAGCAAACAATTGACTTAGCGTTTGCGTCTTGTTGGTTGTTTGGAACCCAGAGTCTAGTGGAGACCTGTTGAACAAGTGAGACCAGAGCATGTTGCAGTGCTCGGGAAGCAACAATGGAGGGTCTATATTACCTGGGCACTTGCCGGCCACTCATCTGCTTCTTTGTGTCTCAGCAGTTGGGTAAAGTATCACCCACCCTTGATTGAGGTGCTTAGTATTCAGCTGCATGCAGGGCCATCCCTGGGGTGGCAGGGAAGGGAGGTGAATCAGGGCAACTGACCCGGGCCCCGGGCTTCGGAGGGCTGTGCGGAGCCATGCTGGCTTTGCATCCAGCCGCTCACCACCCCGCCCTTCCCCCTACCACTGCTGCCACATCCTGGCCCCGCACAGGCTGATTTGCCTTGGGCCTTGCACCCCGCTACAGTCGTCTCTGCCTGCATCTGAGGAACAGCATAGAAATCCTCAGGCTCTCCCTGCACAGCAGCTGTCTGGGTGATAGTCTGCCACCCACAGGGACAGACTACTGCTGGGTTCTTCAACTGTTTATAGTACTGTATACTGCTTATTGTACTGTAAACCGTTGTGTTTGCTGTTAGAGTGTTTTCTTGTTTTCTTGTTGTAATACACTTTGTTAACTTTACCTTGTGTGGAGTTTCCCTTGGTATTTTGCACCTCTGATCAGGGCTGGGCTGTAGGCCAGCTTCTAGAAGGATTTAATTCTTTGGTGTCCCTCGAATCTAATAGGGACATTGGCAGGGTATAGAGGTGTAATAACCCCCGTGTGTGTTTAAGAAATGGTGGGGGAAGGTGTCTGAAGTGGTCTGCAGGGTTTTTGGTTATATTGCTGTGTCCTAGTCTTCAGAGAGAAAGGGGAAGGGTCTCCCCCCACCCCAACCTCATGCCACTTGGATCACTTCCTCTGTCCCCCACAGGAGAAAATCTGCCTTCCACCAGCCCCTAAATCCCACCCTCCACTGCAGTCCCTTTACCCCCAGTTTGCCCCTCCAACCCTGACTGGCCCCTTTACCCCCGATTGCTGTTCTGCCACCCCAAGAGCATGGCAGCAGTACTGGAGGGGATAGCTCTCTCTCTCTGACTGCTTCCACGCTGCTTCTCTCTCACTGTGCTTCCCCCGGTGTGCCCAGATCCAGCACCCAGCAGGCCCCACAGCTGCTTGGCAACTTCTTGCTCCCCCCGTCTCCTCTCCCCTGCCCCCACTTCAGTTGCAGGCCTGGCGAGGGCTGAATCTAGAAACTTTAGGGTGGCGTGGTCTACAGGGACCCGAGGAGTAGACAGAGAGGCAGAAGCCCTCCACTAACACCTCCATCACTCTTAGGCTGATTGGAGTGGCAGGGCAGGTCATTGATCCAGGGGCGGAGGGGCCAAACAGGAGCAGAGAGGATAATTGGCATGGCAGGGGAGCTATCTTGAGGGTGATCTGGGGGTCAGTGGGATAATATGGGGGCCAGAACCCCTGCAGCTCCTCACCCACCCACTCCCCCCTCCCCCTATCCCCTCCCTCTTCTCCACTCCAATCCCGTCCCCACCTCTTTCCTTCTCCATGCCTTCTCCTGGGCTCCCCTACTCCATTCACCCCTTTCCCTCCCTCCCCACTCACCCCATCCCCACCCACCTGTTGCCCAGCTGCCAGTCAAGGGCCACAGAATCCTAATCTAACTGGAAGCAGTGAGTCCTGTGATACTGGAGGACTGCAGATTGGTGGTTTTATCTCAAGTGAACATCCAGAAGTTAATTTAACTCAAGCTGAGTAGCCCAGCTCAAAGATGATCTTGACCCAAAGTAGTATAACTTTAAGAGACCTAAAGGGCACCTAGCACTAATTAATGAGCCTTAATGTGTGATAATTCAAGTTTTAAGTGCTCTTAACATGATCCAACTATAATGTGTAATCTCACCCTATCTTTTTCACCCTATCTTTCTACCTCTGTCTATGCATATGTGTCACAATGGCCACCTCTACACGAGACGCTGTCTGCACAGTAGCTTGTTACGACTGCACAGTAGCATCACGTGGACAAAAAAGCATGATGTGATGCTACTGCACAGTAGTAACGAGCTACTGCACAGTTGGCGTCACCTAAAAGCCATTCAGTGATGCTACTGTGCAGTAACTGTGCAGTCATTTAGTTAGTACTTGTTGGAAGTCACTGGCTGTGTCTACATGAGATGCCAACTGCGCAATCACTACTGCGCAGTCATTTAGTACTTGCATACACAAGTACTGAATGATTGCACAGTAATGACTGGGCAGTCAGCATCTCATGTAGACACAGCCAGTGTCTTCCAAAAATTAAAAAGTAATAAATAAATTTCCTGCTGGTCTCCCTTCCCTTTCAGCAGGGCCAAACTGGAATAGTTGCCATAGCTTTTTGGTTTGTTTGTATATGAATGTCTTTGTATGCAAGTGTGTCTGTGGAACTTAATGCTGCAAAGCTATGTTACAGAGATAAGTTTTAGATTACGACTCAAGTGGTGAGATCACTGGTCGTTCTTATCTCTTGTGGCAGTGAGTTCTCACAAGCCTCCCATTACTGGCTGGTGTTTTCCGAATTCCAGTTGTAAGTAGCTGTCAGAGGAGATTATGTTTGTTGAGAAAAGCCACTACTCTAATAGGGCCAACTTGGGGGGAGGGGGCCAGCTTTAAATAATAAGATTTATACCTTAAATTGAATTCTTTATTTAATGGGAATCACCAGACAGTGTGGAAAACTAGGGTGACATATTCAGAGTAACTGTGGTTCTTCAAAAGCTGCATCATTTCAAGATTTTTATTCTGAAAGATTAAATTTAAGTAAACAAGCTTGCAGGTTATAGACACATGGGACATTGTGCTCAGGTGGGTGTCCCTGGGAGAGGCCATATGGTTTTACCTAGCTGCCACCAGAAAAATACGTATTTTTGACACCTGTGGCTATTTTAGCATCCAATTATATTAAGATTCTAATAGGCTTCTGAAGCTGTGAACCAGCTAACAAACCTTGGGAAAAGATATACTGGAGAGGCTATCAAAGAAAGTGCCTCTAAATATTTGCTTGTGCTTTTTTTTTAACCAAAGAATAAGCCATTGAATTTGTTAGTTTGGCTTTACTGTCATCCTTTATAAATTCTTGGCAAGAATATATGTTAAATGATTATAAGTTTTTCCATGACTACAGTCAGTTTATTTATTGGTGCCTTCTACTCCAAAATTAACACCACACTTGTTGTCAGGAGAACTTGATGCTAAAATATAAAAGGGATTCCTATTTATGCTACTGTCACAGTTCAGCAAAGCGGATCCAGAATTAAAAATAATTGTCCCAGATGAGAGTGAAACATTTCCTTCATATGTGATCAAAGTAATCAACTTCAGCATAACATAAGCTTTATACAAAAGCTGATGTAGTGTGATTAAGTAGGATGTGCACATGCATACCTAGTTGGTATATTTATGAGCACTAAGCTCATATCCTTTTAGATTTGAAAAATTATGTTTCTTTGGCCACCTGTTGGAATAGGTCCCTTCTATTTTAGAATGATTATAGAAAGTAACGATAAATAATATGTATTCATTTGTCGTTCTGTATTCACAATATTCTTAAAACAGCAGTTAGTTCAGGAAGTAAGTGTAGCTGAGACACTAAAGGAAGAGTGTTTCAAAAAGAAAAAGTCACTAACCCTATGCACTTATCAGGTGCCTGGTATGGAGAAAACAAGCAAGAGAATCTTTTATATTGTAACCAGGATAATTTTATCCTAGAACAGATATGCAATTCCCAGTCCTGGTGTGCTCTGAAAATTTTACAAGATGAAATTAAGACTTCTGCCCCGTATACAAAAGCACGGAGTCATTTTTAAAAGATTGAACATTTTTAAACATTTGAAAGAGAAATATGGCATTTGACACTGCAGCCTCATTGTAATAACCTCACTTAAATGGCTTTATTTTCAAAAGGTTTCAACAGCATAATGTATGAGAATTTACCCAGGACTACATCACTCAGGAATGTGCAGCTTCTGCACCATATTTCAATATTTA